>NC_079447.1:4067674-4132674 GCF_903798145.1 Danio aesculapii | reverse complement strand
TTATAGGGGAATTGATGAACTAAATTGGCCGTAGTGTATAAGTGTTTGTGTGTGAGCGTGTGTGTGTGTGCGTGTGTCTATGTCTGTGTGTGTGTGTGTGTGTGTGTGTGTGTGTGTGTGTGTGTGTGTGTGTGTGCGCGTGTGTGTGTATGGGTATTTCCCATTACTGGGTTGTGGCTGGAAAGGCACCCTCTGCGTAAATCATATGCTAGAATAATTGGTGGTTCATTCCGCTGTGGCGTCCTCTGAAATAGAGACTAAGCTGAAGGAGAATAAAAGAATAATATGTCATTTAATTTTTATATTATTTCTAAGTCAATTATGTAATAAAATGAACAAGAATAAGGAATAAACATTATTAATAATTACAAGATAAAGCCGATACCATGATTTCACAGAAGTTAAAATTTTAAAAAGGTTATATTACCATTATGTATATCAGTACCATCTGATTACCATTTTACCCAAATGTTGTCCTTTATACAGACGAAGTCAGAATTATTATTAAATTTTTCCCCCAATTTCTGTTATAACGGAAAGATTTTTTTCAGCACATTTCTAATCAAAGAAACATAATAGTTTTAATAACTCATTTCTAATAACTGATTTATTTCATCTTTGTCATGATGACAGTAAATAATATTAGACTAGATATTTTTCAAGACACTTCTATACAGCTTAAAGTGACATTTAAAGGCTTAACTAGGTTAACTAGGCAAGTTAGGGTAATTAGGCAATAGGGGTGTCAAAATTAATTGTTTCTTCAGTGCACCGCAATGCAGATGCGGACAACTAGTTATTATGTACTGACGTCACTCAAATGTGCTATGGCGCCGTAGCTTACTATGGCGAGGGAGGCGAGTGCGAGTATTTACAACGCTCCTACTACTTAAAAATGCAGAAACTCAATTGCACTGCGTGTGTGTTTGCTGGACAGTCTTTTACTGACACTTACAGCACAAGCCTCTATTTCACTGCTATGGAGAAAATGAAAGTAAACTCCATTTCTCTCTCTCTCACTGAGGCCCGTTTGACCTGTTGGCGTGACTTTTCCTCTCCTCCTGGCTGATACAGCGACACTTCTGGATACAGATACGAACGCGTGTCTGCAGAGCGAGTATTCTTCACCGCATCTATTATAGATCAGCTGTGATCGCCGCTGCCATTTATCAGTGTCACTCCATGGTGAACAGCGCCAGAGCGTTAGAGCCAATCGCAGCCCTTTCTGTTGAGCGCGTGACCAATCATAGGGGTGTAAGAAAGAACTCGCTAGACAAGGCTCAGAAAGCGAGTGGGATATTGATATGTTTATTTGCTATAAATGCTCATGTTGTTCTGTGCCTGTACTTGAGTTTTTAAAGGTACCGTTTATATATCTGACTGTCTGTATTAAAGGACAAAATTGTATTACAAATAGTATAGAAATATAATTATATTTAAACATTTTAATACAAGAATTGCTGAAGCATGAAGAAAGCATCGTCAATGCACCGTAAAGCACAGAGATATCGAATTGACCCATATCGATGGCATGATGATCATAACTGAACCAAATCGTGAGACCAGTGAAGGTTTACACCTCTAATTAGGCAAGTCATTGTATAACGATGGTTTGTTCTGTAGACAATCGAAAACAAATATTGCTTAAAGGGGCTAATAATTATGACCTTAAAATGGCTTTTAAAAAATAAAAACTGCTTTTATTCTAGTCGAAATAAAACAAATAAGACAGGGTGTCCGCATGGTCTTAAAGTATTAAACATTGATAAATCAATTATGAGAAAATTAAGGCTCTTAAAAGGTATTAAAGTCTTAATCGTGTTTTTATGAGGTCTTAAATTTTGTTCAAGCGTTGTCCAAAGTGTTTGACTCCAAAACAGCCTAAATATATTTATTTTCCTCCTAATATTAACAACGGCAAGCTCGATCTATGCGATTGGTTTGGTATGAGGCGCGTCAAGCTCCTTTGTCCGGGTGATGTCACGTAATTTGCGACAAACGTAGGAAGGCAATGTGACAATCTCTATATGTAGTGAAACCATAGAGCGAAACAGACAGCAAAATGGGAAAATGTACAGTAAGTTTGTGAACTCCTGGATGGAGAAAGGCAAGAATTAACAGTGGCTGAAGCCTGTCACTGAAAACAACTACTATATCTATAGAGCTGCGCATCGTTGGATTTGCTCTTCAGTGTTTGGACTCTCAGTAGTGATTATTAAACCACACTGAACTGAGCTCAACTGAACTGAACTTAAACACTGAAAACTGAACTACACTGTTCCTATTTACTGTGACCTTTTATGTGAAGCTGCTTTGACACAATCTACATTGTATAAGCGCTATACAAATAAAGGTGAATTGAATTGAATTGAATTAATATATCTTATTAAGCTTTGTTTTTTCAGAGCTGATCTGTGTTCTGTTGCATGGTTGTGCTCCATTGATTTATTTAACTACAACTGTTCAGTAGCTGTCAGAGATTTGATACTAATTAGAACTTGAAGTGGCGATGAGGTTCGCCACTTTCCGAAAATATTCTGAGGATGTCTTTAAAAAGTCTTAAAAAGGTGTTGAAATTACCTTTAGGATCCTACATATACCCTGTAAGCCTTTCTCCAGAAGAAAAAACATTATAGGAAATACTGTGAAAAATTCCTTGCTCTGTTTAACATCATATATTTAAAAAAAGAAATAATTCACATGAGGGCTAATAATTATGACTTCAACTGTGTATATTTCTGGACTTGCAGATCTTCATCTTCTTAAAGTGCTTCCACTGATGATGCCAAAAGTTGAGTAATATCCAGTAAAACACAGCTCTTTTCATCCAGGTGCGGCATACGTATCTTCTTGAGCTTTGTTTTAGGTTACTTTTTAGCACTATATCCTGAATATCAGCTTAGCATCAGATGGTTTTGGCTTTGTTTTGTTTGGCTCAATGCTGCTGACATTCTGGGCTGAAGCAGGTTTGTAACAATGGCCGCTTGTGTCAGTAGCAGAGGTTACCAGGGTGTATCAGGTTTGGGAGTTGTGCTCATTATCCTTTATGGAGACTTTTACTGGAAGACACAAATCTCAATGACTAGCAGGAAGTCAGTCAGTACGAATGCTGAAGGAATGGCTCTCACAACACACAAATCTTTATTAAGTACACATTTAAGAAGGACCTTGATATTGTTAGTAATGCATAGGGATGTAACGATTCACTGTGAAATGGTTGAAAATCTACTCTAGACTGCAGCTCTGCACCAGACGTTTGGCCATAGGAGAAATGGACGTGGCCAACTGAGCCTGGCTTCTCTCGAGGTTTTTTAATTCTTCACTTTCGCCAATTGGTGAAGTTTTTTCCTCGCTGCTGTCGCCACTTGCTTGCATGGTTCGGGATCTGTAGAGCTGCGCATCGATGGATTTGCTCTTCAGTGTTTGAACTCTCAGGAGTGAATATTAAAGTACACTGAACTGAGCTCAACTGAACTGAACTTAAACACTGACAACTGAACTGACTGTTTCAATTCACCGTAATCTTCTATATGAAGCTGCTTTGACACAATCCACATTGTAAAAGCGCTATAAAAATAAAGATGAATTGAATTGAATCGAATAATCGATTCAAACGTGACTATTCAAACCGGTAGAAATGTTGAATGAATCGTGACGCATGTTTTGAACAGAGGGGGCGCTGTGTTTACAGTCATTACCTGCCCATCAGCGGTGAGCAAGAGATGGGGCTACAGAGTAAAATTACAGCTGTGAAATGCGCGAGACAAACACAAACTGTGTGCAAATGCTGCAAAAAGATGTTTACTCATGCTAACAGAACAATGAATATGATGCAGCACATAAACCATCAGCACAGCGAATAACTACTGTGTGAAGTGAAGTGTGAAGATGTTTTTCAGACTTAAAGAGAAAGTTGTTCTGTTACAGAAGCAGGTATTAGATTATTATACCCTCTCCTTTTCACATTAGTTTATGCATATTTTAATAATTTGCTCATTATTATTGAATATTTAAAAATATTCAAGATTATCTCTTCTTAAGTGTATCACTGATAATTAATTATACAAGTAATATTAATTATTCACCTTCATAATCATGTTCAACTCATGTCTCTATCCTACTTTAAAATTAGTCATTTTATAATCAGTATTTTATTCCAGTGGTCAGTCGCCTGGAGCAGAGGGCCTGTTGACCACCCCTGTACACACTGCTCTCTGGTTTAGGAAAGGCTTTCCTCTCCACACTAGCCATCTCAGTCCCCAGTGAAAGAGTTTGTTTATCAGCAGGGGACTTTGTAAATGTGCAAAGATCTCAGCTTATGCCAGAAAACCAACCCAGGCTCATTCTGAGAACGTAGTCCCGGGGACGTTTCTGGAGACCGCAAAATACGTCCCGGGAGGTACGTATTTTTGCAGTTTTTGTTTTCGCGAATCAGCGAGAGGCCGCATGATTGACCGCGCTGTTCTCGTGTAAACCTGCTGGAGGCCGCTGTCGAACGACCTTCCGCCTGTCTGCCTAGATGACAGAATGATTGACCGTGCGACCGGCCAATCGGCTGACCCACCCTCCTCCGTCCCTAAACCCAACCAACGACGATTCACAAAACCCGTCCATAAAAAGAAAAGCCCTCGTCTGATTTTTACCACGTTTTCGGATTTTGACCACATTCCTACCCTGTGACGAACTTGTTCGCTTCATTTTTTTGGATTTTGTTTTTGTTTTCTTACCTGATTTCTGGAACCGCTCTTCCCCGGACTCGAACCCGGTCGTCGTCGTGGTCAGCCCCTCTCTGCGCCTCGAGTCCGCCAGAGTACACGAAGAGCTAACCGGACAAGCTGGTTGCAGCGGGAAAGCCCTCCACACGGAGGCGAGCGGCCGGCTGGCCGGCTGGCCGGCCGGCAAGCGCCGAAAGGAACGGCGTCACACCGCTCTGCAGCGTTCGCTTAAAAAAATGAAATGCAGCCATACGTACCCCCGGCTACGTATTTCGCGGTCTCCAGAAACGTCAACGGGACTACGTTCTCAGAATGAGCCTGGGTTGCAGAAAACAGACAACACAGACACGGTTTTAGTTTGTTTATATTAATGAGTCTTTAGTTTGTATTGTTAATTTTTAATCTTTTATTTGTTTTTGAAATAGCAATTTGGTTATGGCAGAAAATATATTGTTTTGCAGAAAATGTGCAGCATTGAAGAAAGAAATGAAAGGGCTCGTCATCTTAAATTAGTTTCAATTAATTTTGCTAAACAATCGTGAGATTAGTATTGTGAATCGTATCGAATCTAGAGTCAGGTGAATCGTTACATTCCTAGTAATGCAGGGTTTCAAAATGAGCACTGATCTATTTTTGATTTACTTCTTTTAATTTACTTTTTGCCTTGATTTTTATTTTTTTTTAAAAGTAACTTGTTGCAACATAGGCTCATTCTGAAAACGTAGCTCTATATACATTTCTGGAGATCACGCATAATGTAGCCAGAGGTACTAATGGCTGCGTTTTGTCTTTAAAACAAACACTATGGGGCGATAAGACACTGTTTCTTTTCAGCTTACCAGCTGACCACTTACCTCTGTGAGGACGGCTTTCCCGTGTTTACCAGTTTGCTCAGTGGCTCGCCATGTACGTCGACAGACTTAAGACATAGAGTGGAGTTGACCACAATTACGGTGTTTGAGTCCAGTTAAGAATGGTTCCAGAAAGCGGGGAAGACAAAAACAGCAGCCAAAAAATAAAATAAACAAGTGAATAATAGGGTGAAGATGTGGTAAAACCTGAAAACGTGGTAAAATAAGGTGAGTGCTTTTTTCTTTCGGGTGGGTGAGCGAGTCAATCGGTGCTTTTGGAAACACTATCGGTTTGGTTTAGGGAAGGAGGAGGATGGGTCAGTCGATCGGTCAGTCAGTCAGTTAACAGCGGCCTCTGGTGAATTTACTTGAGAACAGCAGGCGCGAATGGCACTCGCAAGAGAAATTTGAAATCTGAAAAAGCATACACGTGTATATATACTCTGGCTGATTCACGAAAGCAAAAACTGCAAATAAAGGTATCTCCTGGGACGTGTTTGGTGTTCTCCAGAAATCTATATAGGGGTACGTAATCAGAATGAGCCTGGGTTGACTTTTTGTATCATCATCAGGCTTTTGATGTGTGTTTATGTCCAACCTGTAATATAATTGTACGTCCAGACGACAACAATTGTGGGATTTTTCTTTCATGAACATTTCGAGCCCATAGATGTATGGTTTCAAGAAATGGTTTAACAGGGTTAACACAGTGTAATATGTTTGCTTCGAGTGCTTCGCTTTTTCCACCACAGTCTAAACACATTTGCTACAGGTGAATTGAATAAACTAAATTGGCTGTAGTGTGTTGGTGTGAGTGTATGGGTGTTTCCCTGTACTGGGTTGCAGCTGGAAGGGCATCCGCTGTGTAAAACATATGCCTAAATAGTTAGATTCATTCTGCTGTGGCGACCCCTGATAAATAAGGGACTAAGCTGAAGGAAAATTAATGAATATAATGTGTGTATAAAAGCCAGGATTGATCCGAGCTGCTCATATTAAGCCGAAACGTATGTGAATACTGCTGTAATTTTGACACGCGATGCTTTGTCTGATTACGTGCCATTGTGTGATTAGAGCGGAGGCTTCCTCTCCATGAGTGGCGTGTCTATAAATGTTAAGCTTGTAAATTTGCTGCTCTCTCTAAATGGCACTTTCTCAGGCGACTCTCTCTCTCTCTCTCTCTCTCTCTCTCTCTCTCTCTCTCTCTCTCTCTCTCTCTCTGTTTCTCTCCAGCATCACCCACTCCTCTCTCGCCCAAACTCTGACTCATTCATCCTGAGCTCATAATCAGAGAATGCCCAGCTCTGATTCATACGCCACCATAAAGCTCAATCAGCCTGTGGGGTCCCGGGCATCAACACACATTTCGTGTGAAAGGGTTTTTCCCTCAAGTTATTATTGTGCTATAATTTTTTTTATATTTATATACTATAAACAAAACTTTTGGTAACACTTTATTTGAAGGGTGTTCATAAGACTGCATGAAACCGACAGGACACACGTCATTAATGTGAATCAGATTGTATATCCGCTTATGACAACTATTAGTAAGTGTCATTCACTTAGTTGTGTTGTGTAATTGCAAAGATGACATTGTTTATTATGACAACTTTATGACAACATTTTAATAACATTCAGCTTGTAACACTGTAGTTGAGGTAAAAATATATGAATGATGCTGTTTTAAAACTCATCTTTATAAAGACCTCATGACAATCATGTTTATGACAGATTTATGACAAGTTTTGTTGTCTTGGTAAGACAAAAATGGGTTGTGATGCATTTGTTTATGTTATAACTGAGTGACACTTAATAACAGTTGTCATAAGCATGCATATGACGTGTCATGTGATGATTATAAAGGTTGATGAAATGATAGTCTTATGAACACCCCTTCAATTAAAGTGTTACCAAATCTTTTTTAGATTAGATTTTTAGATTAACCTGTACAAGTACAAGGCAACTATGCAGTTTAGGTGTAACCAGCAGTGCAATAGCAGCAAGTGCAGAATACAGGTATAAGTTATAAAGTGCAGTTATAGAAAAACTATGGTGATATTTACAGATGGATGTACTAGGAACATTATATACAGTACTATGAATATATATATATACATATATATAAAGAGTCAGTGAGGGGCAGAGGTCAAAGGGAGACAGCTCTGAGGAAAAAGCTGTTCCTCAGTCTGCTGGTTTTTGTCCGTGGTAGCCTGAAGCGTCTGCCGGAAGGCAGGAGAGAAAACAGTTTGTGAGCAGGGTGAGAGGTGTCCTAAAGAATACTGCATGCTCGGCGCAGACAGTGTTTCTTCTGGATGTCCTCTAGGGCTGTCAGTGTGATACTTGTGATGTGTTGGGCAGTTTTCACCACCCGCTGCAGTGCCTTACGCTCGGCAACAGAGCAGCTTCCATATCAGACTGTGACGCAGTTGGTCAGGATGCTTTCTATTGTGCAGCGGTAGAAGTTCACCAGGACGGCTGATGAAAGCTAGTTCTTTTTAAGTTGTTTATTAAGTGTCATTCAAATTCATTCATTTTCTTTTCGGCTTAGTCCCTTTGTTAATCCAGGGTCGCCACAGCAGAATGTACTGCTAACTTATCCAGCATATGTTTTACACAACGAATGCCCTTCTAGCTGCAGCCCATCTCTGGGAAACATTCATACACTCTTGCATTCACACACATACACTACGGACAATTTAGCCTACCCAATTGACCTGTACCACATGTTTTTGGACTGTGGGAGAAACCAGAGCAGCCGGAGGAAACCCATGCAAACTCAGGGAGAACAAGCAAACTCCACACAGAAATGCCAACTGACCCAGCCGAGGCTCGAACCAGCGACCTTTTTGCTCTGTGCCACTGCATCGCCCTGCATTTAAATTATTTTCATAAATTAAACATTTTTCAATATTGAGAGTCTTATTGAATGTGCTGTATCTGTCTCTTTCACATATACAGACTTTTCTGGAAAATTACCAGCAATTTCCTGTAATTTTTCGAGTGATCGGCGTGACCCACGGCGCATGCCTTACGCGATGTCGTGCATTTATACTTTTGCTGCTGTTTGTGTTGCTCTGCAATAACACTTCCAAAACGCTAGCTGTCTGCAGGTTTTTATGTTCCTCTGTGTCGGGTTTTATCTTTGTTTTGTTTTTTCTGAACGCTACCTAAATGTACAAGTAGCTAAAACTTGCTCATTCAGAAGCAGGAGCCGGCGGACGTGCAACAACAATAAAGTAAACACAAAACCAAAGTTTCCATCTGGAGCTCCTTCACTGGACTCCACACTTGTGAACACTCGCTCCATCAACCTCACGGCTCTCAGCACCGACACACTCCTCACAGCTACCAAGCATCGTTGCAACTTGTAGTTACATTTTTTGAGAGGTGCGCATCAGCCATGGCGAGGACTATGCAATCTCATGTAGGCTGCGCCGGACCATACGTGTGCGCTTGACGCAGGAGTATAAATCAGACTTAATACTGGTAAATTGCCAATACATTTCCTGTTAATTTTATGGCAATTTACTAATATTACAGTGTAAAAAGGGGCTAATGACGCGACTGCCTTCTCTAGAGCTGCTTACAAGTGAATTAATGAACTTTGCAGAGTTTTTGACCTAAACTGAATCAACACTGAACTGAATAATAACACTATTTAGTTAAAGGGCACCTATGGTAAAAAAGCTTTTCAAGCTGTTTGGACAGACATATGTGCATGTATGGTGTATAGACCGTCATATTGGGGTGAAATAAACACACCCAGTGCTTTTTTTTTCAATTTAACAACATAAAAAACGGTGGACCAATTGGAGCTGTTTTCAAATCGACCGCTACTTGACGTAGGAGAGCGGTCCCCCCGCCCACCAATATTGATTGACAGGCGCGTCATCATATCCTCAGTTTGTTGATTCACGTCCGCCATTTTCAGCGTGAGTCGAAGCGATATCACTAAAGGAACACGCTAGCTCTATTTTTAGATGCAAGGCTCATTGGGCTCAACACAAGATCAATATTCTCCACATTATCGCTCTAATCGGAATTATTGGTGTATCTTTAGGTAGGTTTGCAAACATGTGTACTTCTCATTGAGTCTACCTTATACTTCAGCCGTTTGCATTTCTTGCGATCCCAGAAGCTCCCTGTGATCTTAACTAGCATGCGTTTTAGAATTCTAAACATAGGTTTCTATCAGGGTACACTCAAGTCGACGGCTGGGCGCCGCGGACCGCTGCAGAAACCTATGTTTAGAATTCAAAAATGCGTGGCGCGACGATTCGGGACACTTCATGTTTCTGCCGCGCCACAGAGAGTGTCTGGTGTGCCGTGTCGCGGCTTCGAGCGGCGCATCCGGTGCCTCAGTCAAAGTTAATTCAGTGTGCGTGGTTATTAGTTTCTGTGTACAAACTCAGCACTTGAAACTAGCACACAGTTGGCTGTAAAACTGTACAAAGACACAAATGATTTTGTACTCTCTGCTTGGTCTGTGTCTGAGTCGTACATGCACGACTGAATGCGGATCCTCTCCTCCTCCTTTTAATCTGCCTGTCTGTGTTGCAAACACAGAGCGGGTGAGCTCATGGCCCCGCCCCCTTGTTACGTTGGGCGGGAAGCCGAAACTAGTCTACATGTGAAGCAACACACCCCTAAATCAGCAAGCTGTGGACACGCCCCCAACATGTCACTTTTTAACACATTATAATAAAAAGTCTGAATTGTGTTTTAAACTGAACCTAAACTGGCACACTCAGAAGAACCATAATATTAATATTAAATCATAAAAAAGAGGTAAACTATGTGCCCTTTAAAGTCAAAATTATGAGGTCTCCTGTGATTATTTATTTATTTTTCTTTCTTATTAAAATATTTCCTAAATAATGTTTAACAGAGCAAGGAATTTTTCACAGTATTTCCTATAATATTTTTTCTTCTGGAGAAAGTCAACAAACCACTGTTATACAATGACCTAATTACCCTAGTTAAGCTTTTAAATGTCCCTTTAAGCTGAATACTAGTATCTTGATAAACATTATTTACTGTCATCTTGGCAAAGAGAAAAGAAATCAGTTATTAGAAATGAGTTATTAAAACTATTATGTTTAGAAATGTGGTAAAACAATCTTCTTTCCGTTAAACACAAATTGGTAAAAAAATATTCAGGAGGTCTAATAATTCTGACTTCAACTGTAAATATCACTGATTTGTCTTCTCAGGTTGTCAGAGACGTGGAGAGCTCCAGAAAGCCTTCAGACAGTGGAGACGCAGCCCATTCCTGTGTCAGTGACATCCCTGTAAACCTGCAGACTGAAAGGTGACATTTAGCTCAGTCACATCATTGCTTTTTCTGCGCACATGCAAATTAAAGCTGCATGCTAAATAGAGGCCCTGTGTCTGGTTTTACAGCGAGTCCAGCGGCCACCCACCACTTCACATTCAGCTCCAGAAGTTCACAGTCTCCGCAGACAAGGTGTGCATTTATTACTTCAGCATTACTCAAACCCTACAGCCATTCGTGCTCCGAAAAGACGGACTGTGTCCAATCAGACTGAGCAGAGGATAATGCTCTTATTCAGTGCTTTTGTTGCTTCCAGTATAAATATCTGAACGTTCTTAAAAGGACAGTTCATATATTATATATCTACAATTCAACTGGACCACGTTTAGCATTTTCCTTTTTTAAATATAACATGCTCTTTATGTGCATATTTATGTTGAGGTTTATTAATACATAATAAATACACACTGTACACACGCATATGTATGTAAATAAAACTTTTTAATGCTTTTAAGAAGGATTATTCAATTGACAGCACTAACTTTAAACGGCACCTATAATGCAAAATCAACTTTTGGAAGCTGTTTGGACAGAACTGTGTGTAGGTATAGTGTGTCCACAGTCATATTGGAGTGATAGAAACACATTTCTTTTAGCTTCCTGATGTTAAAAAAGGATCCAAATCCCAGTGGCTTTGAGGTCGACTGCAACGTGACATAGGAGTGCTGTTTTCCCCGCCCACTGAATTGATTGACAGCTGGGTATTAACATGTCTCCATAGTGACACATATAAACACAACACAGGCTCATTCTGAAAACGTAGTCCCGTGGACGTTTCTGGAGACTGCGAATTATGTAGCCGGAGGTACGTATGGCTACGTTTAATTTTTTTTATAGCGAATGCTACGGGGGCGGTATGACGCCGTTCCTTTTCGTGCTTACCTCCTTGTGGAGGGCTTTTCCGCTGCAGCCAGTTTGTCCAGTTAGCTCGTCGTGTCTTCGGCGGACTTGAAACGCTGAGAAGAGTTGACCACGACGACGATGAGGTTCGAGTCCGGAGAAGAATGGTTCCAGAAATCAGGTTAGATAAAAACAGAATCCAAAAATGAAATAAACAAGTGAATAACAAGGTGAGAATATGGTAAAATCCGAAAACGTGGTAAAAATCAGACGAGGGCTTTTCTTTTTCTGGACGGCTTTTGTAAATCATTTTTTGGGTTGGTTTGGCGGGTCAATCGATAAAATTGGTTGGGTTTAGGGAAGGAGGAGGGTGTTTCAGTCAAATGGTCGGTCGGCCAGTCAATCAGACAGACGGTCGGTCGACAGCGGCCTCTGGTGGGTTTACGCGAGAACAGCGTGCGCGAACGGCACTCGCGAGAGAAATTTGAGATATGAAAAACGCACACAGCGGCCTCTAGTGGATTCGCGAAAACAAAAACTGCAAAAATAAGCGCCTTCCAGGACGTATTTTACGGTCTCCAGAAACGTCCATGGGACTACGTTTTCAGAATGAGCCTGGGTTGTATAAACATATCCACAAGACGGGACTTGCACAAAGCAACAGGGATTAAAAGGTCTGTTCAGCTCTCTGTGATCATCTGCAGCTCAAGAATGAGTTTTACAAGTTTAAAATGTTTTTAAAACAGAGAATGTTTGTAATAAATAAAAGACAGTAAAATCGCTGTAATCCACAGCCGCATGTCAGTACAATTATTAAAGAAGACGCTTTAGTCGTGGTTTGTGGACGTTAAATCAGGTTTATTTTGTTCATCGACATAATAGATATCCACACAGCAGTGGAGATTCACCTTTATCCTGTCACATTTGCTACGCAAAAACTATGCAAATTTAAACGTGTGTGTGTGTGTGTGTGTGTGTGTGTGTGTGTGTGTGTGTGTGTACTGCGAACTTTAAAATTACATTGTGTGTGACTCGTCGTTGCAGAAAGGCTTGAATTAACTCCACAACAAATACACCAAATAACCATTGGGAAAGTTCCTACTGTGGTATTTCTCACAAACTGAATCTCTGCTGCTTTCATGTCTGTTTATCTGACGTAACAAGAGAAGCAGACGGGCGGGGAGAACCAGCTCGTTTGCATTTAAAGGCACAGGCAACAAAACAGCTACAGTGTAATCTTACTCCAAAACTGACATTTTCAGCAAGGTCTAATAAATAATCTGATGGGTGTTTTGAGCTGAATCTTTACAGACGCGTTGTGGAGACACTAAAGACTGATCTTCCATCTTGTAAAAAGAGTAAAATAGGAGCCCTTTAAGACATTTTAACTTGTTCGTTTAGGAAATTGTAGAAATATGTGTTGTTAAACAAATAAAGAGTTGTTAAAAAATCTATTTTGTTAAAAAGAGGCTTTTGTAGTGTGTATTCCAGTAAAGTGAGCTGCTGAAAGCGTGATGGATGGCTGTTTGGTAACCGCTAAAGGACTGTGTTTGTTTGACACTGATGTCAGTCTATAATAGTGTGTGCAGCTTCCAGCAATTGTTCTGGCTTGAAAACCCAGTCAGTGGTTCTGAACTGGCTGCGAGTCGAGCAGACGGCAGTTCAGGGGTCAGCAGCTTTAAATATAATCTCTTCTGCCTTCCTGTTTTTCATGAAACACCTCTGTTCTGTTTTAAAACTAGCGAGTTGTCTACCTGCAAAGCATTTAAAATGAAAATGAAAACATTTAAAGTCGTTCAATTAGAGTTTATTTGTGTAGCGCTTTTTACAATTATAATTGTTTCAATGCAGCTTCACAAAAGGTGTACATTATTGCATTACAATCAAATCAAGTTAAAGTTACAATCAAATATAAGTTATTATATGCAGACATAGTTAACCTGCAAGTCTCGGACATTATCAGGAAGGATATTCCAGAGTTTAGGGGCCATAAAGCAGAAGGCTAGACCTCCTTTAGTAGACTTTGCTATTCTGGATACTACCAGAAGCCCTGAGATTTGAGATCTTAATGAGTGGGTTGGATTGTTGCAATCTAGAAGGTTGGTTCCTTTTAACTTGTTCAAGCCTTTTATTGTCATCATTTATTCTTTCTCCACTTGTTCCTAATGTTATTTTCTTTTTCCTGTTGAAGACTACAGAAGATAGTTTAAAGATTGCTGGAAACAAGTAGTCATTGACTTCCAAATTTTTTTTTTTCCTACTATGGTAGTCGATGACAATCTTTAGCTGAATTCAAAGGTATAGTCAACATAGGCTCATTCTGAAAACGTAGCCCTATATACATTTCTGGAGATGGTGAATTATGTACCCAGAGCAACATATGGCTGCATTTTATCTTTAAAACGAACGCTACAGGGCGGTATGACGCGGGTTCATTTCTCGCTTACCTCTGTGTGAACGGCTTTCCCGCTGTTACCAGTTTGTCTAGTGGCTTGCCACATACGCTGGTAGACTTGAGACACAGAGCAGAATTGACTGGATTTTCTTTTTCTAGATTGCTTTTCAAAACACTGTCGGTTGGGTTTAGGAAAATGGGTGGACGGGTCAATCATTGCTTTTGAAAACACTTGGTTGGGTTTAGGTAAGGAGGAGGGTGGGTCAGTCAATCGGTCAGTTAGTTGGTCAGTCGACAGTGGCCTCTGGTGGATTTAGGTTAGAACAGCAGGTGCGAATGGCACTCGCAAGAGAAATTTGAGACCTCAAAAAGTGTACACAGCAGCCTCTGGCGGATTTGCAAAAACAAAAACGGCAAAAAATCGTACCTCCTGGGACGTATTTGGTGCTCTCCAGAAATGCTTATAGGAGTATGTATTCAGAATGGGTATAGTACGCTTGGATTGGACTGGATTGGGTATAGTATGCTATTATTTGTTTTTTATTTCTCTTATACTTGTTTCTTTTATTCCTGTTTATGTAAAGCACTTTGAATTGCCACTGTGTATGAAATGTGCTATATAAATAAACTTGCCTTGCCTTGCCTTGCCTTGCTAGAAATACATGAATATTAATTATTATAAACTACAGAGTATGCGAATGTATACTCTTGTATACTAATATATATAGTATTTAATATGTTATTAAAACATACAAAACATGCCAACAGTATGTTGTAATTTCAGTAGTTTATCCTAATGAAAATTACTATTCACAAATTTCCCAGTGTAGGTTGCGGCTGGGTAAAACATGCCAGAGTAATTGGCGGTTCATTCCGCTGTGATAAATCAGAGACTAAGCCAAAGGAAAGTGTGATTATTCATAGCTTTGAAACTATTTGTCAGCATATGTGAAAACTACAGCAATTTATGCTGATTTTAAGTATTTAAATACTTTTGAATATGGTCATCAGTAGTTGCATTAGTGGTAAAATGTGTACTGTTGTAGCTTAAAATATTATTCAATTATATTAGCTGTTTCAGTGAGAAAATATAGGGCTATTTTTTATTTTAATTTAATTTATGTGTGGTCTCTGTTATGAAGCATCACCTTGTTTACTCAGCAGCTCACTACACTGGAATCGCACTAATGGTTATCAGAGTGGCGTCTCTTGTGTGTTTTACCCGATGGTCTTTGCTGTCTGTATAGGTTTAGCTGTATGTGTTTGAAACAGAGCCGCGGTGTTGTAATTTTCTCTCTGTTCTCCACAGACTCTCTCCTGGCTCAAAGAGAGTGTTGCGATGGCCACTCAGATCTGCAGTTTGAGTGGACCGAATGGTTTCGACGCCGCCAAGAGACGCCAGGCTTCACTGCAACAGGAGATCCTGTCCAACAAAGCCAGAATAGAGCTGGTCAAGAAGGTGTGTGTTAATGTGTGGTAGCACAATCTGCCAATACCAAATAACTATTTAAAAAGCCCAAAATTTGAGGATTTATAGCTCAATGCAGGAGAAAAATATACTCATTTCGAGAAAACAGCCTTTAAAAATATGTAGTGTAAATAAAATGTGCAGTACACTGTATACAATATTTGCTTTTAATAGCTCTACAGTACAGTGGGTACGGGAAGCATTCAGACCCCCTTAAATGTTTAACTCTTTGTTATAGTTTGTTAGTTGTCCACACAGCACACCATTTTGACAGAAAAACACAGAATTTTGGACATTTTTGCTTATTTATTAAAAAAGAAAAACTGAAATATCACATGATCCTAAGCATTCAGACCCTTTGATCAGTATTTAGTAAACCTTTTAATCTAATACAGCCATGAGTCTTTTTGGGAAAGATGCAACACGTTTTTCACACCTGGATTTGGGGATCCTCTGCCATTCCTGCCTGCAGATCCTCTCCATTTCTGTTCTGGTTGGATGGTAAACGTTGGTGGATAGCCATTTTTAGTTATCTCCAGAGATGCTCAATTGGGTTTAAGTCAGTGCTCTGGCTGGGCCATTCAGGAACAGTCACGAAGTTGTTGTAAAGCCACTCCTTCGTTATTTTAACTGTGTGCTTAGGGTCATTGTCTTGTTGGAAGGTAAAGTCTGAGGTCCTGAGCACTCTAGAGAAGGTTTTCATCCTGGATATTTCTGTCCTTGGCTGCATTCATTTTTCCCTTGATTGTAACCAGTCATCCTGTCCCTGCAGCTGAATGACACCCCCACAGCATGATGCTGCCACCACCATGCTTCACTGTTGGCACTATATTGGACAGGTGATGAGCAGTGCCTGGTTTTCTCCACACATACTGCTTAGAATTAAGACCAAAAACTTCAATCTTGGTCTCATTAGACTAGAGAATCTCGCCATTTTGCAAACTCCATGCTTTCATGTGTCTTGCACTGAGGAGAGTCTTCCGTCAGGGCACTCTCCCATAAAGCCCTGACTGGTGGAGGGCTGCAGTGATTGTTGACTTTCTACAACTTTCTCCCATCTCCCAACTGCATCTCTGGAGCTCAGCCACAGTGATCTTTAGGTTCTTCTTTACCTCTCCCACCAAGGCTCTTCTCCCCCAATAGCTCAGTTTGGCTGGACGGTGTCTTGCCACAATTGTGTCTCTGAGCTCCTCAGGCAGTTCCTTTGACCTCATGATTCTCATTTGCACTGACATGCATTGTGAGCTGTAAGGTCTTATATAGACAGGTGTGTGGCTTTCCTAATCAAGTCCAATTAGTATAATCAAACATTTTTACAGCACTTACTTTAAGACAGGCGACACAGTGGCTCAGTGGTTCGCACTGTCACTTCACAGCAGGAAGGTAGCTGGTTCGAGTCCCGGCTGGACCAGTTGGCATTTCTGTTTGGAGTTTGCATGTTCTCCCCGTGTTGGTGTGGGTTTCCTCCTGGTGCTCCGCTTTCCCCCACAGTCCAAACACATGTGCTATAGGGGAATTGAATTAACTAAATTTGCCATTGTGTGTGTGCGTGCGTGCGTGCGTGTGTGTGTGCGTGCGTGCGTGCGTGTGTGTGAATGAGTGTGTATGGTGTTTCGCCTTACTGGGTTGCAGCTGGAAGGGCATCCACTGTGTAAAACATATACTGGATAAGTTGGCAGTTCATTCCACTGTGGTGATCCTTGATAAATAAAGGGACTAAGCCGAAGTAAAATGAATGAATGAACTTTAAGACATTTCAGTGTCTTAATTTAAGAATGTGAAGATGAATAACTCATTCTGAAAAGCCAAAAAGCTCACAATTGGAAAAAAGCTCAATTTCCTGCAGTTGCATATTCGTAACCTCCTGTTTTGTCCTCAGTTATCACTTTTTCCATGTAATAGACTGAAATTGGCATCGTGGATTGTAACTTTATTGCGTGTTGCATGTAAGTTTGAGTTTCCCAGTCAGACTAGATTTATGGGATGAGTGTTTCAATGAATCATGCGCACTAACAGAGTGTGTGTTTGCGGTCAGGAGGGCCACAGTCTGGTGAAGGCTCAGCATCCGGGCAGCCTGAAGATCCAGGAGTTTCTGAGTCAGCTGGAGGTTCTGTGGGACGAGCTCAAGAGGAGACACCAGAGGAACGGACTGGTCCTGAAGCTCTCAGAGGAGCTCAACTGCAGGGTACACGCATCTAATGTTTACCTAAAATATCTTAAATGACATCCTGTCTTCTATTCTTTGCCATTTATTTTACTGAGTATGCACGAAATAGCAAGATAAGCTACTGAACTTGCCAAAATGTGCAGCATACTGAATCCCATAATGCAGTTGATGGATCGAGAATCTGTTTACGTTTTTTTGTCATTTATATGACTCAGGATTTGTTTTGATACTTAGTTTTACATGATTGTACTTTTAAAAGTTACATATATTGCACAAATTAAAAATATAGCATAAAACTCATGTATTTTGCATACTTTAACATAAATAGATTGATTCTCAATGAATAGTATATATTTGTATATTCTATAATCTGCATGATGAAGAAATGTAAAAAAGTAAATATATACTTTAAATAATTGTAAATAATTGAAGTCAAATGTATTATCTGTAACATCGGGGAACAACAGAGTTGAGGGTCCAAATGCAGTTTATTTACAACTTAGTCAGGCAGGCAATGGTCACAACAGGAGCAAACAGTATCGAGGGGTAATCCAAAAGCACAGTCGAGGTCGCAGGCGGCAAACCGCATAAACATTATTAAACAAGGTAAGGATCATAATAATAATAATAATAATAATAATAATAATAATAATAATTCCTTACATGTATATAGCGCTTTTCTGGACACTCAAAGTGCATAACACATTTTTTGGGGGGTGAATCTCCTCATCCACCACCAGTGTGAAGCGTCCACCTGGATGATGTGACGGCAGCCATATTGCACCACACCACACATCAGCTGATAGGTGGAGAGGAGCCAGAGTGATGAAGCCAGTTATGATATGGGGATGTTAGGTGGGCATGATAGACAGAGGCCAGTGGGCAAATTTGGCCAAGATGCAGGGGTTAAACCCCTACTCCTTTTCAAAAGTCATCCTGGGATTTTTAGCGATGATACGCCGACGTTTATGAGGACAGTGTTTTATTCCGCTTCTGATTTCGATTTTAAAAGATGGAGTTCTGTCCGACTGTCAGTGAATGGCAAATGAAAATGTCCCTTACCTGAAAACTCATAGGAAATTCTAAGAAAAATTATAAGAAATTCTAAGAAAAAGAAAACACAATGTCTGAAGTGTAGCGTGCATTCATAACGTTTGTTTGCGCAGCGGCGCTACTTTGAATGAGTCCGATTTACTATACATTAAACGGCAACTGTGTTTCACGAAAGACAGAGTTAAGATGCCGTTCTTTGATCCCACGTTGATGCTATGAGGATAAACAAGAGACCAAGATCTTGAGAATGGTGAGAATGAATGAATGACAGCTTCTAAAGTTGTCTGAGAGACATCCTCTTTATGCCCAGTAGACCTACCTTGTGTTTTATTTGCTAATTTATTTGCAATTTATTTTATTTGCTATTTTTTAAAAGATAAATCAAATGCATAAAACTATACATTTATATTAGCCTACTTCATAATACCTATACATCTGATAAGCTTTTGATATTAATGGACAATGCACAGATATTGATGTTTCACAATGTTTTACACTACATTATTTGAATCCAACAAGCTTAGTTTACAATGTTTACATCGCTCTACTTGCATTAAATCTGAATCCCAAATATCATAAATGACAACAGATTGTTAAGATTTAATTAATGTCAGTTTTAATGTTGTTGATTAATGCACTTGACAGATTTCATTCAGTTTCCTTCTGCTTTTTTCCTGGTTTATCACAGCGCAATGAACCGCCACTAACTTGACAAATTTATGCATTTTAGATGGTTTGTGTAATGTGTTTTATGTTTGGTCAAATAATTTCTAATTGTGTCTTTAGTGATTTTTCAACTAATTACACTGTCTTGTCCCAATACGTGGATTTAGAGGTTTTTGCAAAAAAAGCAGAGATGGATTTAGCTGGTTTTGACGCAAAACAAAATTTACCTTGTTAAAAACCAAAGAATTGTCTAAAGTAAGCTATTTTATTTACCAGCTAAAAACCTTCTCATTACATATGAAATGAAACTTCTGAACCTAATTATAAGAGCCTGATAAAAAATTCTCATTTACAAGAAAAAGGTCTGATGATTTAGAGGGTTTTGCATCTGAAGTCTTCATATATAGTCCAACTAATCTTCATAAACTAGTCTTCATGAGCTAGAGCTGTGTGCAAGTAATCAGTGGTGATCCGGAACTGGTGTGTGTGTGAGGTGCCTGATGGAAATGTAGTGCAGTTCAGTGGCAGAATTGTAGTTTGGGTGAAAGTGAATGTTTTCCAGCAATCTGCAAGGGCTAGATCGCTGGTGTTTGTGACATTAGCCCTTTTGTGAATAATATATATACATATATTTTTTTTACATTTTTATTTTTATTTTATTTTATTTTATTTCCCAAATGATGTCTAACAGCAAGGAGTTTTTCCACAGTATTTCCTTTAATATTTTTATTCTGGAGAAAATCTTTTTGTTCTATTTTGGCTAGAACAAAAGCAATATGTAATTTTTAAAGGTCAAAATTGACCATTTTAAGGTTAATATTATTACCCCCTTAAGCCATATTTGTTTTGGATTGTCTACAGAACAAACCACTGTTATACAATGACTTGCCTAATTACCCTAACTTTAACCTAATTGACTAGGTAAAACCTTTAAATGTTAATTTAAGCTGAATACTAGTGTCTTGATAAATATCTAGTCAAATATTATTTACTGTCATCATGGCAAAGATAAAATAAATCAGTTATTAGAGATGCTGTCTGTGTGTGTGTTGTGCAGGTGGTGCGGATGCTGCAGGCACTGGGCAGTCTGGAAGCATGGCTGGAGGCAGTGGAGCTCTCCATCAGGCAGGCGTCTCTATCTGGAGACCCCGAGTCCGTGAGCGTGGCGGAGCAGGAGAGCCGAGAGCTAGAGCAGGAGCTGGAGACCCGACGGCTGGAGCTGAGAGACCTGCGGCTGGAGGTGGACCATCTGAGCAGACAGAAACACCTCCAGACGCAGCTGCTGCCCGCCCGACTGATGGAGGTGGAGAAGAAGTATGTGCTCCAGGCTTCAGGGAGTCTGCCCTACAGTATTACCTGAATTATTAGCCCCCCTGTTTATTTTTTCCTCCATTCTAAACATAATTGTTTTAATAACTCATTTCTAATAAGACTTTCTCCAGAAGAAAAAATAGTATAGAAAATACTGTGAAAAGATGTGTGTGAGCTGGTTAAGCATCTGAATATTAGTGTATATGTGTATTCAGGTTCAGCAGTGTGCAGACGGCGCTGACGCAGCAGAGCTCAGAGCTGAAGGACACACGGATGCTCACTGAGTTCCTGGAGAAGCTGGAGCTGGAGGAAAACCACTACAGCACTTTGGGAAAGGTCTGATCATTTATTCAGGCATGCATTCAGTCAGTCAGTTAATCAATCAATCATTCAATAATTAAATCATTCAGTCAGCCAGTCAGTCATTCATTTATTCACTCGTTCATTCATTTATATACACTGTAAAATAAATATGTCTGAATGAATAGGTTCTATGTTTTGTGATTCAGAAGTTCTCCCATTTATTTACGGTCATGGATTGCATGAACTTCTCTTCTCTGTTCCAACTGAGCAGTTTAACAGAGTGAATAATATTGATGTTTTAGTAGTTTGAAAAATCTATATTGTACAAGAAATAATGTATATTGAAATAATTTATAGAGATTTATGTTTGTACAATAACAGAAAAGCTAT
Organism: Danio aesculapii; assembly: GCF_903798145.1. Lineage (NCBI taxonomy): Eukaryota > Metazoa > Chordata > Actinopteri > Cypriniformes > Danionidae > Danio > Danio aesculapii. The sequence continues at coordinate 4,111,180 of NC_079447.1, read as the reverse complement.
TGGCAGTTTATTACTAGGTTTTTGTACTGTAATTTATAACACAAATCCAGACAAGATGTCAGTTAAAAAGTATTTAAGTCATCACTATTAAATCACTATAAAAGTCACTTTTTCAACATCAAAACATTTGTTGGAGGAAAGATCAAGATCAAGACGATTAAATAATTCAGATTATGCGATTCATCTGTTTGGCTGCATTGACGATTAATTGTCTAAAAACTATTCTGATTATTTTCATTGACGATTAATTGTCTAAAAAACTATTCTGATTATTTTCATTGGCGATTAATTGTCTAAAAAACTATTCAGATTATTTTCATTGACGATTAATTGTCTAAAAATAATTCAGATTATTTTCATTGACGATTAATTGTCTAAAAAATAATTCTGATTATTTTCGTTGACGATTAATTGTCTAAAAATAATTCTGATTATTTTCATTGACGATTAATTGTCTAAAAATAATTCTGATTATTTTCATTGACGATTAATTGTCTAAAAATAATTCTGATTATTTTCATTGACGATTAATTGTCTAAAAATAATTCAGATTATTTGCATTGACGATTAATTGTCTAAAATTAATTTGGATTATGCAGTTATTTATTATCTTAATAATTTTTAGACAATTAAACTTCAATGAACCAAAGGAGACAAATCGCATGATCTGAATTATTTTTTGGCAATTAATCGATAAAGATATTTTTACAGTGTTAACGCACTCGTTTTACACTCTCTTTTCCTGCTGCAGCCGCTGTGCAGTGATCTGGACTCTGGAGCTTCTCTTCTGGGCCGCAGACATGATGATCGGCTGATGGAGGCCATCGGGAACCCTGTGAAGGAGCTGAGGGAAGCAGTGGAGATGCTGAACGACACGGCCCGTGAGAGAGGCAGAACGCAGACTCATGACCACAGCATACAGCAGCTCATCAACACGGTGAGCAGAGCCAGACATACTTTTCCTAGAAACCGTTTGTTGGTACAAAACTACAATTATTTACACAGTTTACACAATATCATGAATTTGAAAGTAAAAGGCATGTGTGTTTGAAAGGGTGCCCCTGTATCTGATTTGTGTCCCCCCCTTGTGTCTATTACAGAAAGTGCAGCAATCACTGTGGTTAGAATAAATATACCGCAATTAGACCGTTGTAATAATAGAAACAGGTCTAGTCAGAAACGACTTTTCAATGTTTTATTAAATTAATCCACACTGAGAATGATTTTGGCTTATTTGCATTATGTGTACTAGTTATGTATTACTGGTTTCCCAGCATGCCATGGTGTCAGCGCGGGTGGAGCAGTGTCTGCGGCGCTGTGCTGAACTTGCTGTAGACGTGCTGGAGATGGAGAGTGAGATGGCAGTCAAGTGTGAGCCGGATCGATGCGGACTGGATGACCTGCAGGAGTACCAGGACCAGCTGGAGGTACGGGTTCACCCAACATTACTACCATAGAAAATGTTGCAAAGCAAAATCTGTCAAAAAATAGTCTAGTTTATGTTTTAGCTACTTTTTAGGACCAACAAGATATTTTGCATCGCTAGTTTAGTTTTTATGACATCTAAGAACATTTTCTTAAAGGTGCTGTATGTAAGATTTTGACTCTTCTAAAGCATAAAATCCCATAATATGTTTGCAGATATTTCAGAAACATGCTAAGTGAACATTTTTGTTTATCTGAAAAATAATGCTGAAGTCAGATATTCTGCTTTGAAAATGTGCTTTATGTGTCAGAATTTTAGTTCTTTTAACCTGTCCAATGCCAGTTTAGCCAATTATATTTCAGCACCCCGGGTTGCCTTGGTGGAAAGCAGCGTATTTCATTCATTGAGTAAGGAAGACTCTCAAAGCATTTGTCCGTGACCAAAATGTGACCTCCGGTGGACAGTAGCAGACTCTGAAATCAGACGCAGATTCAGAGTTCCACATGAGGTTACTAATTAGTAAATAATACAAATATTAGGAAGGTAAACATTAGGTGAGCAGGTTACATTGTAACCCCGTATCCTAACAACACGCTATGTGATGAGATTTCCAATGATAAGCTGTTTGTGCCAGACGAAACATGACAGAAATGTAAATACAGCTATTCAGAAGCACAGAATAGTGCACTCACTGCACTCCAACAAAATGGTAAGGTTTATAATCCATTTAATACATATTAAACCTCTTTAACATTATTAAATGTATATGCTGAATCACTGATATGTGTTGGTTTGCATAGTTCTAAAATTCCATTTTAAATGGTTTATTTTATTTTCCAGATCTGAGGTGAACTATCTGCTGCTGCTTTCAGTAGTATGGCAATAAATGTCATGTAAAATGCATTCAAACTCACATAATTAGCATTTAACACTGAATATAGCACATGAGGTGTACCTGAGCTGATCACTGTCAGTTTCTGTTGTTCAGCTGTGAGAAATGGAAGCTGTTTCTAAAATATAAATTTGAGGTGTTGGTTAGGACAAAAATTCCTTTTAATATGGAAAATATTCCTTCTATCGCGTACCATTGATTTAATTTAGAACATGATCTAAATCAGCCTTTAGTCTTGATCGTCAGACCAGAATCAGACTTGCTCCTGTTGGTCTACAATATGGCAACCTTGCAAACCGCTTGCGTTTGTTTTGATCCATGAGTGCAATGCCTAGTTCAACCACTGGGTGTCAAACTTACATACCGCACCTTTAATTATTACATCAATAGCCCAATTTATTATTTTGCTAGCTCAAAATAAGTAGATTGTATTTGTTAATTAATTAATAGCCTGATTTATTAATTTATTAGCAAAAAATAAGTAGATTACATTATATTTATATTAATTACTTCATTAATGGCATAATTAATCACTTTGTTTTTATTAATAAGTAATTACATTATATTTGTTTTAACGAATAAATTACTAGCCCAATTAATCATTTTGATAGCAAATTATAAGCAGATTACATTATATTTGTGTTAAATAATGAATTAATATCTTAATTAACCTTTTTCTTAGCAGATAATAAGCAGATTACGTTATATTTGTGTTAAATAATGAATTAATATCTTAATTAACCTTTTTCTTAGCAAATAATAAGCAGATTACATTATATTTGTGTTAAATAAGGAATTAATATCCTTAATAATCATTTTGATAACACAAATATAATGAAATCTGCCTATTTTATTCTAAGTAAGGAATTAATATCCTAATTAATCATTTTGTTAGCATAAAATAATAGCTAACAACTGCAGTAATAATTTTTCCACAGGCTAAGCTTGTTTTATGCATGCATATTTTTGTGCTGAGATGTTATTTAAACCCATTTTCACGAGTTTCACAGTTGTTTATTTGATAAAACAGTCAATCCAGCCAGCAAATGAATGTTTTTGCAACACAATAACCCAAAGTGCAAATCATTCATCATGGATCAGGAACAGGAAGCATCTTGTTTTCTGGCACTCGATGACCTCGCAGTGTTGATCAAATGGAAATGACTTTCTCCCACCTCTCTGCTGATGAATTTATTTTAGCACATTGTTTCGAGAATCTGTTTCCTGTTGTGGCTCAGGTCTGACATCCACTGAGACTTGTGTGTGTGTGTTAATGAAGCCCACACAGGACTTCATTATCCACACAGGACTGCATTGTGTGAGAGTTTTTGGCATTTATGATGTGTATCTACGTGTCGGCTGATTCATTTGTGAATTCAGCAATGTGTATTGTGGGCTGCAATCATCATGCATAACAGCCTCAGTGGTGTATATTGCACAAACACACACACACACACACACACATCTGTCTGCAAAGCCTGAGGCATAAGATATGACCTAATGGCTCATGCTGAAATAGTTTGGTGCTCATGCACAAAGCATCTGTCAGACTCTGTTGTGCAGACGCAGATCTGAAACACTGATTCTGATTAAGCCTTTAACAATGCATGTGTTAAGCATATGCTTCATTTTACTGATGTAAAGCAATTAGGTTGAAGACAAAATTATTATTTAAATTATTTTTTCAAATGATTTGAAAGTTGTTTAGCGTAAGTGTAGCACAATGGCTAAGTGCTTCACTGGTTCGAGTCCCGGCTGGGTTAGTTATCGTCTCGTTATTAGTTTTACTGGATCTTAGTGCTGCGTTTGACACCATCGACCACAATATCCTCATCGACCGCTTTAATTCTACAGGAGTCCAAGGACAGGCTCTACAATGGTTTAAGTCATACTTCGCTGACTGTTACCAGTTTGTGAATATTAATGAACAACTTTCACAAGTCAGCCCAGTAAAGTATGGGGTGCCTCAAGGATCAGTTTTAGGCCCTTTGCTGTTTACAATATACATGCTACCCCTGGGAGACATTATTAAAATACATGGTTTCAGCTTTCACTGCTATGCAGATGATACTCAATTATATATTTCAACTAAACCTGACGAGATGTCTAAACTGTCCAAGCTAACTGAGTGTATTAAAGATGTGCAACAATTATCTTCTCTTAAACTCAGAAAAAACAGAATTATTACTTATTGAGCCTAAATCCTGTACACAGCAGATCTCACAACTCGACCTACAATTAGAGGGATTCAAAGTTAGCGTTAGCTCTACTATAAAAGATCTGGGTGTCATGTTAGACAGCAATTTAACTTTTAAAAATCATATATCCCATGTCACAAAAACTGCTTTCTTTCATCTGAGAAATATCGCTAAGTTACGAAGTATGCTATCCATCTCAGATGCAGAAAAGCTTGTCCATGCTTTTATGACTTCTAGGCTGGACTACTGTAATGCACTGTTTGCTGGCTGCCCAGCATCCTCTATTAACAAACTTCAGCTAGTACAAAATGCAGCTGCCAGAGTTCTTACCAGGTCTAGAAAACATGATCACATCACCCCAATTTTATTCTGGCTGCCTGTTAAGTTCTGTATTGAATTTAAAATATTGCTTCTTACATATAAAGCTTTAAATAATCTAGCTCCTGTTTATCTAACCAACCTTCTGTCTCGCTACAATCCAACTCGCTCCTTAAGATCTCAAAACTCAGGGCTTCTGGTAGTACCTAGAATAGCAAAGTCTACTAAAGGAGGTCGAGCCTTCTCATCTATGGCTCCTAAACTCTGGAATGGACTTGCTGATAATGTCCGACGCTCAGACACACTCTCGCAGTTCAAAACTTGATTAAAGACCTATCTTTTTAGTAAAGCATACACTCAATGCATCACATAGCGGTATGATGCATGAGTGTGCTCCACGCATCTCGTTTATATACACTTTGAACAGCAGCTACACTAATTATTCTCTTTATTCTCTATTTCCACCTGCGGATACTTATCCCGAGACCCCCAGAGATTATGCAGCACCACTGATGTGATCCAAGACCTGTGAAGAGATGATCCCAATGTTTCCACAATTCCGGAACAGGTTGTATCCCGAGCAGCTGCTGTGATGGTCATGGAGGAGTAGAGAGCATGCGTCTGATTCCTGTGAGACTCCAGGGACATGCTGTCAGTCTTCGCTGAGGTCCAGCGTTCTCCAGCCTTCGCCACCTAGTCTGCAGCTCTGCACAAGACGTTTGACCATAGAAGAAATGGTCGTGCCCAACTGAGCCTGGTTTCTCTCAAGGTTTTTTATCCTTCACTTTCTCCAATTGGTGAAGTTTTTTACTTGCTCTGTCGCCACTGGCTTGCATAGTTTGGGACTTGTAGAGCTGCGCATCGATGGATTACTCTTCAGTGTTTGGGAGACTAGGCTCTGTTGAGCACGATCAATATTCTTCTGTCCAAACCTCTTGTGTGGAGCTGCAGTCTAAGCGCCGGAGGCCAGAGAAGCTGGACGTTCATAGAGAAGCTACAGGTGTGAGTAGGTCACCAGTGGGGGATCAGGCTGGCCTAAACGATCAATGACAGCATCAGCTCGGGATACTGCCTGGTCCAGGATTATGGATATCTTGGGATCATCTCTTCAAAGGTCTTGGATTGCATCAATGGTGTTGCATAGTCTCTAGGGACTGCTGTTCGTAGTGTTTTTAAACGAGATGCAAAAATGAAGTGTTATAAATGAAAATAGCAGTTATATAAACAAAAATGTAAAGCATGTGAGAGTTTCTAACACAATGTCTGGTGTATTAAGGAGGAGTGTGTCCTGCAGGTGGTTGTCAAGCCATTCATTCATCATATCATTATGCGATGCATGCTTTACTAAAAAGATAGGTCTTTAATCTAGTTTTGAACTGTGAGAGTGTGTCTGAGCCTCGGACATTATCAGGAAGGCTATTCCAGAATTTAGGAGCCATAAATGAGAAGGCTCGACCTCCCTCAGTAGACTTTGCTATTCTAGGTACTACCAGAAGCCCTGAGTATTGAGATCTTAATAAGCGGGTTGGATTGTAATGAGACAGAAGATTGGTTAGATAAACAGGAGCTAGATTTTTTGAAAGATTTTTAGGTAAGAAGCTATATTTTATAATCAATACGGAACTTAACAGGCAGCCAGTATAAAATTGGGGTGATATGATCATGTTTTCTAGACCTGGTAAGAACTCTGGCAGCTGCATTTTGTACTAGCTGAAGTTTGTTAATAGAGGATTTTGGGCAGCCAGCAAACAGTGCATTACAGTAATCCACCCTTGAAGTCATAAAAGCATGGACTAGGTTTTCTGCATCTGAGATGGATAGCATACTTTGTAACTTAGCGATGTTTCTCAGATGAAAGAAAGCAGTTTTTGTGACATGGGAGATATGATTTTCAAAGGTTAAGTTGCTGTCTAATATAACACCCAGATCTTTTACAGTAGAGCTTATGCTAACTTTGTATCCCTCTATTAGCCTACTTATAAAGTCCAAGATATTGATATTAATATTAAATGCTACTTTTGTGCCGTTATTAGCTTTTTCTTCACCTATTTACTGGTTTAAAAGTCTTAATTTGGTCCATCTATACATGTTGGTGAAAAAGCAATCTGAAGTCTATCGAATCTGCTATCTGCAATCTATTGCTTTTCCTGCAGTTCCCGGATGTAATGTCGATTTTTAACAGCCAAATTTGCAAATATCAGACTTGTGAAAAGGGTCTATCGAGCCTGGGCTTGGTTCAACAAGCTGTGCCTAGTGTGAGTTCACTCTCTGTGATGTGTTGTCTTTCTGCAGGCTGAATACGGGCTGTTAAAGCAGGAGGTGGAGCTGATGAAGAGTCTGTGGATCCGCCTGTCAGACGTGTGTCCTGAGAGGATGACCAGCGTCAGCTCTGAGATTCAGAGCAGTCTGGACTCCTGGATGGAGCTCAGCAAGAGTCTGAGTGAAAACAAAAAGAGGCTCCTGCAGTTCACACATCTGAGGCACTTCTTCAGAAGATACCTGGACATGATGTGAGGAAATGACGGAAGGGTTCACTTTATTTTACATTCTCGTTCACCCAAAAATGTACATTTACTCACTATTTACTCTCCTCCAAGTGGTTATGAACCTTAATGAGTTTCTTTCTTCTATTGAACACTAAAGAAGATATTTGACAGAAAAACTGTAACCATTGACTTCCATTGGAAAAGCAAATACAATTGAAATAAAAGGTTTCCAGCAGATTTCCAGCTTTCTTCAAAATATCTTCTTTTGTGTTCAACGGAATAGAAGAAGTCAAACAGGCTTTGATACAAGTGAAGGGTGAGTAAATGATGACAGAATTTTCAGTTTTGGGTGAACTGCGACTTTAAGGGTTTAAATAAAAATAAAGTAAAAAAATTATAAATATGATATAGTTGATTTACTTTTTTAATGACGTTTGTTTTCAGTACTGTCAAGGATTTTGTTTTTATTATTATTATTATTATTATTATTATTATTATTATTATTATTATTATGACTTAAGCAGAAACCCTTTGAGCATATTTCCCCCAAATTTTGAATATGGTATTAATAAAAAAAAATAATAATAACATTACTTATGCATATTTAACATTACATAAATATTTAAACATATTAACATTACTTTTTTACTTATTACTCATTAATTGCAATATATGCATACATATGCATACATACACATGTATGGTGTTTATAAAGTATTTTGACATTCCAAATACATATATTAGTACATGTGTCAATTCTGGATATTATTTCATTTTTGATGTTTTGTTTTGCATATTAATTTTAATCATGTTCAGTCCTTATTTAATTCTCATTATTGTACTACAGTATTGTTATAATAAAATAATACGTAATGCATGATGCATTTTATCTATCTATCTATCTATATATATATATATATATACAGTTGAAGTCAGAAATATTAGCCCCCCTTTGATTTTTTTTCTTTTTTTTTTTTTTTTTTTCCTCTTTTTTAGATATTTCCCAAATTATGTTTAACAGAGCAAGGAAATTTTCACAGTATGTCTGATAAATATTTTTCTTCAGGAGAAAGTCTTATTTGTTTCATTTCGACTAGAATGGAAGCAGTTTTAAATTGTTTGAACAACATTTTAAAGACAAAATTATTAGCCCCTTTAAGCTAATTTTTTTTCGATAGTCTGCAGAACAAACCATCGTAATACAATAACTTGCCTAATTACTCTAGCCTGATTACCCAGTTAAGCCTTTAAATGTCACTTTAAGCTGTATAGAAGTGTCTTGAAGAATATCTAGTCAAATAATATTTACTGTCATCATGGCAAAGATAAAATAAATCAGTTATTAAAAATGAGTTATTAAAACTATTATGTTTAGAAATGTGTTGAATAAATCTTCTCTCCGTTAAACAGAAAATGGGAAAAAATAAAAGGGGGGGGGGCAATTAATTCAGGGGGGCTAATAATTCTGACTTCAACAACTTAATATATATATGTACACACACACTCATTTGCTGCTGCTGTACTTGTTGGTGGACAGTGTGTGAAAAAAAGAAAGTTGTTAAATGTTTATTACATAAATGTATGAAAACAGTCAAAATAATAACAAAAAAGACAAATAATTTGGAGTAAAATACCCACAAAAAATCAATAAAAGTGACTCATATTCATAGTTATAAATAATAAGTAATAATAAGTATGAATTTTGTATGTATAATTAAATCATATCCTATTTTTAAATGATAGCAAATATATATATATATATATGGCATAATGCAATTTTTAAATAAGATTAAAATAGATAAATGCAAATATTATATATTTTTTCAGATTTGTTTGTTGTTCAGAATTTCTCATTGAACTTATTATTGTTATTTTTAATGCTTGTTCGTGTGCTGTTCTCCAGCTCTTGGACAGAAGACACTCGCTCCTGCATCTTCTCTGAAAGTGCTCTCCGTCAGAGCCGACAGAACCAGGAGCCGCTGGTGGAGGTTCTGGACCGACAGATTCAGCACAAGTTTGAGGAATTCGACCGGCTCGCTCTGGCAGGACAGAAGCTGTTCGACCACCAGCATCACCTTAGCAAAATGGTAGAGCATGTTGTCCAGGAATATAAAGAAAAGAAAAACACAAATAAATGCACTGCAACATAAGCAGTTCTGAAATATTGGTTTATTTGCTGTGGTCTTGTGCAGATCAGGGAGAGGATGGAGGAGTTGCGGAGCATGCTGGGATGGATCCTGGTCCACTGGAGAGCTCAGAAAGATCAGCTGTTGAACAGACAGAAGACTGAAGACGAGCAGAGGCAAGAAGACGCCATTTATTCTGAAGCCGCAGTCTGCAGCTCACTAACACAGGTACACAGAGCATTCACTCACTGCCTTATTAACTCAGTATTACAGGTGAGGAGATAACCTGATTAAAGAAACTAGATTTAAGTGAGTATTCATTTCATCTTTATTTCTATAGCGCTGTTTACAGTGTAGATTCTGTCGACGCAGCAAAGTAAATATATGGTGTGTGTTTTTTTTTAGTTGGTCGTACAGTAATAAGAATATGTATAATAATGATAATACATCTACAGTAATACAGTCAGTGGCTTAATTTGTTCTAAAATTGTATGTTTTTTTTTACATTAACTCCAATTAAGACAATATTTGTTAACAGCTTTTTGGTCTTACAATAAACGTACTGTGATTTTAAGAAATATTATAGTTGTATAATTTTAATGTACGTATGAATTATTAAAAAAAATATTTAAATGTAATTTAATTTGAATATGAATTGAATGTATTTTTTTTAATTAAGCCTGTTTTTTGTAAGTGTCATTATTAGTCTTGCTTATATACAGTATATATGTAGACACTAGCCGGCCACTTTATTAGGTACACCTTACTAGTACTGGGTTTGTCTTCAGAACTGCCTTAATTCTTCATGGCGTAGATTCAACAAGGTTCTGGAAATATTCCTCAGAGATTTTGCTCCATATTGACATGATAGCATCACGCAGTTGCTGCAGATTTGTCGGCTGCACATCCTTGATGTGAATCTTCCGTTCCACCACAACCCAAAGGTGCTCTACTGGATTGAGTTCTGGTGATTGTGGAGGCCATTTGAGTACAGTGAACTCATTGTCATGTTCAAGAAACCAGTCTGAGATGATTCGTGCTTTATGACATGGAGCGTTATCCTACTGGAGGTAGCCATCAGAAGGAGGGGACACTGTGGTCATAAAGGGATGGACATGGTCAGCAACAATACTCCGGTAGGCTGTGGCGTTGACACGATGCTCAGTTGGTACTAATGAACCCAAAGTGTGCCAAGAAAATATCCCCCACACCATTACACTACCACAAGCAGCCAGAATCGTTGATACAAGGCAGGATAGATCCATGCTTTCATGGTGTTGATGCCAAATTCTGACCCGACCATATAAATGGTGCAGCAGAAATGGAGACTCATCAGACCAGGCAACGTTTCTCCAATCTTCTATTGTCCAGTTTTGGAAAGCCTGTGTGAATTGTAGCCTCAGTTTCCTGTTCTTAGCTCATCTGAGTGCCACCCGGTGTGGTCTTCTGCTGCTGTAGCCCATCCGCCTCTAGGTTGGACGTGTTGTTTTCAGAGATGCTCTTCTGCAGACCTCGGTTGTAACGAGTGCTTATTTGAGTTACTATTGCCATTCTATCAGCTGGAACCAGTCTGGCCATTCTCCTCTGACCTCTGGCATCAACAAGTCATTTGCGCCCACAGAACTGCCGCTCACTGGATAGTTTCTCTTTTTCAGACCATTCTCTGTAAACCCTAGAGATGGTTGTGCATGAAAAACCCAGTAGATCAGCAGTTTCTGAAATACTCAGACCAGCCCGTCTCTTAAATCACCTTTTATCCCCATTCTGATGCTCAGTTTGAGCTGCAGCAGATTGTCTTGACCATGTCTACATGTCTAAATGCATTAAGTTGGTCCCATGTGGTTGGCTGATTAGACACTTGCGTTAACGCCCAGTTGGACAGGTGTCCCTAATAAAGTGGCCAGTGAGTGTATATTCCAATGCAAACCTAATTACCCTAGTTAAGCCTTTAAATGTCACTTTAAGCTGAATATTAATGTCCTGAAAAATATTATGTGCTGTCATCATAGCAAAGATAAAAGAAATCAGTTATTAGTAATTAGTTAATAAAACTATTCTGTTCAGAAATGTGTTGAAAAAATTCGGTTAAACACAAATTAGGGAAAAAAGTACTCAAATTGAACAGGAGGACTAATATTTCTGACATCAACTGTAAGCAAATAATAATAAAAAAGAAATGCACATTCTGCCGTTTTTTTTTTCAGAAGGAAATCTTACCTGCAGCATGCCGGCAAAAGACAGAAATGCTGCCAGTGTCTCCCCCTGCTGACCTGGAGGACGCTCTGCAGTTCAGCAATGATGAGTATGAGGTGATGAAGAGCGTCAGTCCTGTAGGAGGAGAATGCAGAAATCATTCAGAGAGAGCAGAGTCCCCGTATCTGCTGCTGAAAGAGTCCAGTCCTTCATCTCTGGGAGGAACCGTAAATCTCATCCTGAGCTTCAGTGAGGCTGGAGACACACAGATCCAGCTTCAGTCGTCGGGCGGAGAAAACGACATGCCGGAGCCTGAACCCATGCACAGGGTGAGGAAGAATAAACACTATAACATACACAAGCAGTATCATACACATCTTCATTTTCTTTCAATTGCATATCAAAAAGTTGTCACACTTTACCGTAAACTTCCATTAGATTACAATAAATTAGATTACATTACATTAGATTAGATTACATTAGATTAGATTACATCAAATTACATTAGATTACATTAGATTACATGACATTAGATTACATTACATTACATTTCATTAGATTACATTACATCACATTAGATTACATTATATTCCTTTACATTACATCACATTAGAATACAATAGATTACATTACATTACATTATATTTGATTACATTTTATTACATTAGATTAGATTACTTTGCATTACATTATATTACATTAGATTTGATTACATTAGATTACATTAGATTAGATTAAATTAGATTACATTTAATTACATTAGATTATATTACATTAGATTTGATTAAATTAGATTAGATTACATTAGATTTGATTACATTAGATTACATTAAATTTGATTACATTAGATTACATTAGATTAGATTAAATTAGATTACATTTAATTACATTAGATACTATTACATTAGATTAGATCACAATTAATTACATTAGATTAGATTGCATTTAATTACATTAGATTACATTAGATTAGATTGCATTATATTACAATAGATTTGATTACCTTGGATTACATTACATTATAAAACCTTAGATTTGATTACATTTGATTACATTACATTATATTACATTACATTAAATTACATTACATTACACTAGGTTACAATACATTACATTAGAATCCATTAAAGTAGGTTGCAATACGTTACATTAGGTTAGATTACTTTGTTACATTACATTTAGATTCAACTTTATTGTTGTTACACATGTAGAGTACAAGGTAACGAAATGCAGTGAGCATCTAACAAGAGTGCAAATATATGCAGTAAGTGCAGCAATAATACATAATATATACAGTTCATACTGTTAAGGTCTGAATTATTAAAGAGGATTCTGGAATGCAAGTAATTGCTTTTATTTACTTTTTTTACTGTAACTATTAAGCCATTATTAAGCCGTTTTTATAATGTCATTATTAGTGATTTGTTTTAGATTTTTTCATTTGTATATTGCTTTGTCTTTCAGTAAAATATACTGTAATATACTAAATATAACATATTTATATATACATAATATGCAGAAAAATAAAAAATAACAAAAAAATCTATAAATAAATAATGACAAATATTTTTTAATGTAAATTATAAATTAATCCTATTTCTAATTTATGTTTTTACATTATACAATGTAAGTCAGTTTAATGTAATTTAAGTTGAAATGAATCATAAGGTTAATTTGAGTCAACTTAAAATTTAAGGCAGAAAAATCAAGAGAGCACTTACATTTTCTCAGTTTCTCTGGATTAACTGCATTTATTAGCTATGGATTTAGGTCAAATGGCTGCACAAGGTGAGAATAATTTAAGCATCACAAAACACACGATCACTCATCACTTCCTCCTGATATTTTCCTCAACAACATCCGCTTGTGTTTCATCTTTCTGTACGCTCTCCTTCAGCCTGCCGACTCTCACTCTTCTGCCTGTAAAAGCTTTTGGAAACGCTGCCAGGGGCTTTTTGGTAGTTTAAAGCGAAAGAAAAAGATTTATCGGCACAGTGCAGAAGAGGTAAATACAGTAAGGTGGCCATGCATGAGTAAACACACACACACACATGTGACTGAGTGCATGAAGACTGCAGTGTGATGGATTGACTAACACAGAAATCATCCCATCATGTCATCTGAAGAAGGTCAATTATCTGATGACCCTCTAGCAATTAACAGAATGTGTATTCAACAAGCTTCATCCCAGAAATATGAAGTGTTTATATATAGACAATCACATATATAGACAAGCAAAGAAAACAAAACTAATTAGTTTGCAAATGAAGTTATGTGTAGTGAAATTTAATGATCCTGGAAAAAAGTATTGAACAGATGAAGAAAAGGAGGTGTAGTTCAGCAGTGAAAGCCCAGACAGCAGCTGAAATCTCTCAGTAGCTCTTCAGCAACCCTCTACCCTTCCTTATTGTAAATGAATATCAGCTGCTTCAGTCCAACATCTACATTAGCAGGAGGATGAAGATGAAACCAGGGTGGACATTTCAGCAAGACAATGATCCAAAACACAGCCAAGGAGACTCTCAGATGCTTTCAGAGAAAGAAAATCAAGCTGTAGAATGGCCTAGCCAATCACCTGATCCTGAGTCCAATAGAAAATACAAAATAAAGCTCAGATTTGATAGACAAGACCCACAGAAGAATCAAGATTTTAACACTCTGTTGACAATAAACTAAACTGGCCTTAGTGTATAAGTGTGTGTGAATGTGAGGGTGTATGGGTGTTTCCCAGTACGGGGTTGTGGCTGGAATGGCATTCATTTATTCATTTTCTTTTCGGCTTAGTCCCTTTATTAATCTGGGTTCGCCACAGTGGAATGAACCGCCAACTTATCCAGCACATGTTTAACCCAGCGGATGCCCTTCTAGCTGCAACCCATCTCTGGGAAACATACACACACACTCACTCACGGACAATTTAGCTCACCCAATTCACCTCTACCGCATGTATTTGGACTGTGGGGGAAACCGGAGCACCCGGAGGAAACCCATGCAAAATCCACAAGGCTCGAACCAACACTACCTAAGGCACTACACTATACTAAGGCAACAGCACTACCTACTGCGCCACTGCGTCGCCCCCCTGGAATCCGCTACGAAAAACAAATACTGGAATAGAGGAGCTAAAATAAGGGACTAAACTGAAGGAAAATGAATGAATAATATAGCATTTTAAACAATACAGCATATTATATTGTTACTAGGGATGCACCGATACCAATTTTTTTAGGAACCGAACCGATACCAAAATTCTGAGTATCGACTGACACAGATCCGATCCTGATACTGTGCCATTATTTTATTTTATTTATTTTTTATTAACATAATACAGTTTCTGGTGATTAACTCCATATTTCATCTTTAGTAAAATAAAACACCTATAGGCTTACTGTATATGACAGACGGCACAATCTAAACATGATGCTTGCTATAAACTATAGGCTACAATATTTGAGCATTCATTATGAGATTGATCTGATCTGTTGTGGTCCAGCTTATGTTTCCTTTTCAATATTACGATTTTTCTTTGAAATCTGTAATAGGCTACCCTAATCGTTGGTAAAATAACCAGCCTTTTAGCAAAGCCTGATATTTTCCTGCAGGTTTGAAGCAGACTTGATTAAACCGTCTGACGCCAGTTTTACTTAAACATCTCCATGCCTAAACTCGCCACATGTGAGACGGAGAAACTGAAAGCATGTCTGAAAAATCCTTTATTTGTCTGAAAAATTATCTGTTTGAAACTAGTTTCGTTTGGTATGATTTGCTGGTTATTTTAATGTATTTTTGTTGGTCAGTTATCTACAAAATAAACAAGAACATTTGAGGTAAAGTTCAAAACAAGGTCCGCTTATAAGCCTATGCTTCAGCGCACAAACTGATAAACTGGTCTGTTAAATAAAATATTAATATATATATATAATTACAGTGAAATATTCACAGCTTCAGAGCAGCCTAAATTAGGCTAAATAATTTTCTGTTAATGACAATCCATATGCGCCGGGCCGTCAGTTTCACTTTATTAATTTAATTAACTGCTTTGACCACAATGAGCCAGGCTTTACAAACTATTCGCACCATATATAGTATTCCCCTCAGAAGAATAGCCTAAACTCAGTCAGAAGGATGAGAGAACAGAAACTTAGTGTAAGAGTAATCTTACGGAGTGGTGCATGTCACGTCTGCGCAGCCGGCGCCTAGATGAAGCGTTTGCATCACCGACACAGCATGCAGCCCTCCGGTATATGGTACACTTCTAAAACAGCAGCACAAAGGGGAGAAAGCAGTGCGTTGAGGATCTGTCCAATGTATTATTGAGCCTTTTCTCATTTAAAGTTTCAGGTAGGCCTACTTTGTGTGTGAAGAGCTGGTAATAACCCTCTCTACTCCAGTGTTGTGAATGCGATCTGCTGATCTAACAGACACAGCACAACATGATTTTAAAACAGCAATGATCTCCATGATCCAGGTCAAAAACAACTCATTTAATGCTAAACTAAATGCATTTCTCCACTAATTACTTATATTAACAGGAACAAATAGTCTCGGAGAGAGGTTTTAGTGTTGACATAAATGCGTCACGCACTTTGAATTGTGAATGAATAGAGAATGATTGACAGGCGCATCAGCAGGAAGCACTGAACTGAACAAGAATTCAAGCACTTGAATATTCATCTGTGCTTCAAATTAAACTATGAAATGGCTTCAAAACGTTTAGGATCTAGTAGGCCTACATGACAGCTTTCTAGTGCCTTATAATAGGCTACCTTCATGGATTTTGTTGGCTCATAAATATAGCGCACACACAAGATCGGATTTGGATCGGCACCAGCTCGCCGATACCCAATCCAGCAAAAATATGCGGTATCAAACTGATATCCGATCCAAGTATCGGGATCGGTGCATCCCTAATTGTTACATATAGCTTACATAATGAGTTATACAAAGTTCAAAACACTTATAACTACATTGTTTATTTCCTGAACAAAGCATCATACTATGGTAGTTCGGCCACAAGTTGTATCGTTGTTCATAAAGTGCACCATTGATCATTTATTTGTTCGGTGGCTGCAAGCGCAACAAAGCTGAATAGACACCGTGGAAGAGCATTAACTTTGTTTTAGTGGAGATTGCAAACATGTATGAGCAGGTAATGAAAAGATGACTGAGGAAATTGCCTCTTTCAATGATCTCATTTTGAGCTGCCGGAATATGGGAAGCATTAGAAAACCTTCCAAGACGCACATAAAGCCTCATTTCGAAACATTCCGCTTGTTTACAAAACTGTCTTCGGGAAGTTGTTTTGAAAGTAATTGCAGTCAAAATAAAAAGTGTGTGTTTTTTGGGACGGTTACAACAACTTATGGTAGCGCATGGTAGCCTTAAATGGACCTGCAGGAATCCTCTGGGCTTTTATTATGCCATTCGGGTCTGTGATGTGTAAACGTTGGACAGTACTAGAAGCTATTTTGGAAATGGTGGACATTGCTGGAGGTTTGAAGCTCTCATGTAATCGGATTATTATTATTTTTAAACATCAGGAGAATTGGGGATTGTGGGAAAGATAGAATTTCTTCTTATTTCAGATGCATTTTGATATCTGTCAGCAGGATTTGTTATTATTTTGTTCTGCTGCTTGTAAATGAGACCCCAGAGATGCGAACATGAGTGTGTGTATATCGAGCTTCTCATAGTGGGTGATCTGTAGACACTTTTTTAGACATTAAGACTTTAGTCACAATTTAGTTTTAGTAATTGAGTTATTGTACTTCTAATTAAAAAGTATCATTCATTCATTTTCCTTCGGCTTTGTTCCTTATTTATCAGGGATCACCACAGCAGAATGAACCACCAACTATTCCAGCATATGTTTTACGCAGCGGATGCCCTTCCAGCTTCAACCCTTTGGGAAACACCCATACACTCTCTCATTCACACACACACATGTACTCCAATTTAGCTTATTCAATTCCCCTATACACATGTGTTTGGACTGTGGGGGAAACCGGAGCACCCAGAGGAAACCCACGCCAACACAAGGAGAACATGCAAACTCCACATAGAAATGCCAACTGACCCAGCCGGGAGTTGAACCAGCGACCTTCTTGCTGTGAGGCAACAGTGCTAACCACTGAGCCACCGTGCCGCCCTTGTTGAAAAGTTTTTGCTTCATAATAGTAACTTTTTTTTGCTAAATTCTGAGTTTGTGTATTGTAATTCTGACTTTATTGTTGCCGTTCTGAGTTTATTTCCTGCAATTCTAACTCGTTTGTCTAGAAAATCTGATTTTTTAAAAATAATCTTGACTTTTTGTCATGCTTGAAATTGTTTACATTTTGCAATTCATTTTTTTTCCGACATGAAATTACAAAAACGGTTTGTTCTTTCCGTCTCAGGTTTTTCACCCGTTTTCACAATTCTTAATTATTTTATTGGCATTCTGAAATTATTTCTCACAACTTTAAAATTTGGAGGAATACATTTTAAAAGTTTTGGAAATTACAAGTATACAAAATCTGATTTTTGAAGGTAAATTCAATAAAAATATTTGTATATTTTAAAAAATATTTTTTGTGTATAAAAACATTTTTATGTATTTTTATTTATTTCAATACCTATTTCTTTATTGAAATTACCTTCAAAACATAAAATTTTAAATACTTATAATTTCTAAAAATCTCAATTTATTTCTCCTAAATTTCAGATCAAATTTCAAAGTTTGTTTCTTGCAATTCTGATATTTTTGGAAATTATGAGTGTATAAAATCAGATATTTGAATGTAGTTTCAATAAAAGTATTCATATATTTTTAAAAAATCTAAAATATAATTCTATTTTTTATAAATTTTTTATGTATACGTTTATTGAAATTACCTTCAAAATATCCTATAATATTACCTTCTAAAAACATCAGGATTTATTTCTCACAAATGTCAAAGTTTGTTTCTTGCAATTCTGACATTTTTGGAAGTTATGAGTATACAAAATCAGATTTATTGAAGGTAATTTCAATTAAAATAAGTATTTTTATTTATTTAATATATTTTTTCGGGTTTTTTTTATAATTGTGACTTTTCGGGCCCTATCATACACCCGGCGCAATAAGGAGCAAGATGTGTTTGGTGCGATGTGTTGATATTTTCAGACCAGCGCAACCCTAGTTCTCATGTTATGCCCCACCTTGTTTAAACAGCAAATCTATTTGCACCAGGTTGGGTGGGGGGGCTTTTTCAGTTTTTTCATGACATTTTGCATTTGCATAATGTTATTATTATTAGTAGTATAATTTATTATATGCATATTTGTATTTGTTTTAATAAAAACTAGTTTAGATTTGTCCACCTGTGGTGTTTTGGAGACATCTGCATCACCATATGGGGCATAAGAACAGGACGTGTGTTTGGATATAACTCCGTGTTTTGACCACACTTCATTATTATTGTTCATTTATTCCTTTGCTGGAAATTAGAACTGAATTTAGAAATAGTTTTGAAACAAATCTTTGTGCTTAACAAACGAAAATAAATATGTCAGCTAATGGATGTCTTCAGTGGAGGGATTTTCCACCGTTTCCTTACTCCACCAAAGGAGTGAAGTAAAGAGTAAATGTAAAGAGAAAGTAAAGAGGCTGAATGGAGGAGGCTCGTTCTTTATCCTCGTGCTGCAGATGCTCTGTTTAACTGTTTTCTCGCTAATGAAGCGTTCAGTTTTTACACTAACAAAGTCCGCCATGTAAATAACACATGCGCCATGGCGTGACGCAACTGACTCTTAAAGGGAATGGGAGATGAGACTCTTATTGGTTTAATGCACGTTATGCTCAAAACACACCCAGAACTCATCAAGAGAATAAGCACAACACTGTTAGACCATGCGCAGAGTTTATTTTTCCGTCCTTAAAATTGCAAAAGTGGATTCAGACAGGGCGTTAATGCTTTTGTGCCATGCGGTTTAGACTTTTAATAGTCACCTAGATGCTTAAAATAGAGCCCTGCTGCTTACAATTCTGACCTATCATGCAATAGTTTATGTTTTTATTTGTATTTTTGTAGTTTGCATCCCAGTTTTGACCTCTTTTTCTTAGGATTCTGAGTTTATTTTTGCAATTATGTTTTTTGTTTCCATCATAAAATAAATTTTAGCATTTTTTTTCCTACAATTGCAAGTTCATAAACATTATAAAGCAAAACGTTTTTCTCAGAATCAACTTTACTTTTCACAATTCAGATTTTTATCCATTTTTTGCTTAATTTTCTTTATCTGTAATATCTGCAATACTTCCATAAAAAGCTACACACTCCAGAGGCTTTTATTAGATCTAAAGATTTGCCTCAGATGGTTTTGTTTTAATCAGATCTGCATGTTCGGACACTGACAGAGCTAGCAGATGATAAGAGAGGTGATAAGATCCTGGCTGTGCGGTTTTTCACTCTTACGTAAGCTCTCTTTAGGCCTGATGTAAACTCCGCCGTGACAGCAGAGATGTGACCTCAGCCTTCGCTTCCCATGATCGCTGGAGTTTGGAAATGGCTCCCAGCAGGAGTCGGGGAAATGCTGGGGAAATTTGTTGTGAACTTTCTATAAGCCCTGTGTGATTTATGCTGTGGGGCTGCCAGAGAAGCACAAGATTAGTCACGGGGTGAAAGGTCAAGCAATTACAGCTGTGTATGACGGCATGTTTAAGAGCAGATGATTCTTATTAAGCCTACAGTTGAAAAAAAAAAACAAATGCACTCATGCTAGCGTTCTGCTTTGTGTTTCACGTTGAATGCTTTTTGTTTTAGTAGTGGTGTTTGCTTTATGTTATAAGAGGAACATCATAATGCACAACACCCTACACTGAAAAAATGATTCATTGGATACACTACTTTTTTTTTTAAAGGACTCCTATGTTACCCCTTTTTTAAGATTTAAGACGAGTGTTTTGAGTCTGTAAAGTTTCAGCTCAAAATACCCATCAGATCTTTTATTATACCTTTTTAAATCTGGGAAATTTGAGCTGTTTAGGACATTGTAGCTGTTTTTGTTGCCTGTGCCTTTAATGCAAATGAGCTGGTTCTCCCCACCCACCGTTCCCATGTGCATGTCAGAGCCATAGAGTTCACTCTGATGGGTGTAGCTTTCACCTGCTGCATCCCATGTAGATAAACAGCACAGTGACAGACAAGAATGATGCAGATCTCCCTTACTACATTAAGAACTTTCCCAACGGTTATTTGAAATATTTGTAGTGGAGTTAATTAAAGTCTTTCTTCAACGAGTCACACACAATGTCATTATAAAGTTTACACACATACACACACACACACATACACTACCTGACAAAAGTCTTGTCGTCTATCCCAGTTGTAAGAGCAAAAAATAGTAACTTGACTTCTAGTTGATCATTTGGAAAAGTGTCAGAAGGTGGATTTTTCCAATGAATCATCTGTTGAACTGCATCAATCATCACAAATACTGCAGAAGACCTACTGGAACACACATGGAGCCAAGATTCTCATAGAAATCAGTCAAGTTTGGTGAAGGAAATATCATGGTTTGGGGTTACATTTAGTATGGGGACGTGCGAGAGGTCTGCAGAGTGGATGATCAACATCAACAGCCTGAGGTATCAAGACATTTGTGCTGCCCATTACATTACAAACCACAGGAGAGGGCAAATTCTTCAGCAGGATAGCGCTCCTCGTACTTTAGCCTCCACATCAAAGCTCCGGAAAGCAAAGAAGGTCAAGGTGCTGCAGGATTGGCCAGCCCAGTCACCAGACATGAACATTATTGAGCATGTCTGGGAGATGAAAGAGGAGGCATTGAAAATGAATCTAAAGACTCTTGATGAACTCTGGGAGTCCTGCAAGAAGGCTTTCTTTGCCATTCCAGATGACTTTATTAATCAGTGATTTGAGTCATTGCAGAGATGTATGGATGCAGTCCTCCAAGCTCATGATGGAGTCAGACACAATATTCATTCTGTTTCCACTGCAGCATGACTTCATATTCTATACTGGACATTATTTCTGTTCAGTGACAAGACTTTTGTCTAAACAAAGTCAGACCTTACTGTCCTAATAAAATCATTAAAAATCAAGGCATGATCATGTTTTATTTTGGTAAATCAGCGTAATCTAGAGGCCTTTGCCTTCTGATACCAAATGATCAACTAGAAGTCAAGTTATTATCTGTTGTTCCTAAAACTTTGATAGGGAACAAGACTTTTGTCAGGTAGTGTATACTCATTTTATGTTAAATTTATTTAAATTTGTAAAAAAACAATAGTTAACTTTATCAATGTGTGTTGGAACAGCATTGTTTAGTCGTTCTTATAAATTTAAGTTTATTGAACATAAAACAATTAAGTTGTCCCAAAATAACTTATGATTTGTGTTGTTTCAATTAATTTTAAATAAGTAAAAAAAGTGTGCGTAAAAACTTGTTTTGCAATGCAAGCTGTAACGCAAAATTGCTGGTTTACTTTACAAAATGTGAAACTGTTTATTTAATTTGAATTCCAGTTGCTTAGTGTAAGCATTGAGGGAAAAGATGTTTCAGCATTTTCATTGCGTCTATCATTGCTGAGCGATGTCATCATTCATCGATAACAAATGTGAAGCAACATGTGTCTTGTGTTGTGTTTTGTGTGTTTTTTTGGGGTTAAAGGAATGCTTGGCTTGAGCCAGACACTTACAGAAGTGCTGTGTTCGGATACTAAAACACATTTATTTATGCAAATGATTATACAAATAATCATTTTTTTGACAGCAGTGTTGAGTTATGAATTGCACCGGCCATAAAAAGGATTTGGACACTTAAGCCACACTTCAGTACGGATGCCATTGCACAAGATAACAAATACTGATTTAAATCACATTTATTACAAAGAGAACACAAGCAAACCTCAAATGCACGGTCCAAAATGAAGACATTTGGGGGTTGTGAAATCATGTACACAATAAAGTTCATGTGTATGACTTCATATGCATTAAAAAAGACCAACAGATGTCTGCAATTTCCACATCATTTGATATTATTATTTAACGCGATGGCATTCATGCATTTTTATGTGACCAAAAACTTTTTAGGACCACAGCACATGAAATAATTAGCATGATGTATCTTTTAAAGACTAAACTTTGCAATGAAGTGTGATGCGTATGCATGCAAAACCTCTTTATGCATGAGAATGAAAAGCAAAATAACATCCTAAATGATCTTATCCTTGTGTTTTAGGTAAGTACTTACTTGCATGTTATGGAAAACAACATGGCAGTAGCTCCGGTGTATGAAAGTATGACGGTACCCCGAAACAAAGCCCCGAGGCCCTCTTCCTCCTCTCCCAGGACCTCTTCTTGTACGTCTCCATACTCTTCGCCATCCATAGAAGACAACAATGACTCTTCAGTTCACCTCCTGCCAAAAAGTGGCAACATCTCAATCTTCAGTAGCTTGAAGAGGAAGAGCAAGAAAGCGAAGAAGAAGAAAGATGACCGTAGACACACCATTCAGAAGATCATGGGTGAGGAGCAGTCAGAGGAAACAATTTCACCACCTGTAGGTGAACCAGTGATATACGATACACAAACTTGGCCCCTCAAGGAATGGAAAAGGCGTAAAAATGCAAGAAAACCAAACAGCGATGGGACTCAGGTCTTGGACTACATGAAGAACCCTTTGGTGAAAGATATTGATGAAGAATGCTCTGGAGAAGTTGGATCTACAGTTCAGGACACCTTACAGGTTCCCACCGAATCGCACACAAAAACCCATTGCAGATTTCTGTCTTTGGGCTCCGTTTTAAGCTTCGACTTGCCCAAGGATATGAGCCTTATCCCGAGCATTCAAGATGTGATCACTATTGGCCTTCCAGAGCAAAAGAAAGCAGACTCACATCAGCAGGACTCTCAGGTTGATCGTCCGACATCTCTGAGCACCTTTAAATTAACACGCTCGCCTCCAATGCAAAAAGAAGAGCCCAAACAAACTTCTCCAACTGAAGTAACTCTCAAGATTGATTGCAAGGACTCCAGAAAGATCAGTATTGACACCATATCATTTACCAAAGACACCTTTCCTCCTCCACCTTCCCCAGTAGTTGAAGACCTCTCAGTTGAGGAGAATCACCAATCATCACTGACCGATATCCTACAGAAACAATTTTGTGGGATCGGTTCTGTGCCCAACGCAATCTCCACTCAACTTAATAACCACTCTGTAAGTCCTCCAGAAGAGGCAACCCAAGAGATTAACTCCAATACATCTAGTGTTCTAGTTCACAACCCCATTGGACAAGTCTTTCATAAGCTAGTGAAGACCTCCAGAACTCAACAATTAAGTCCAAACCCAGCATCTCACGTTGTGTTGAGCTTCAGATCCAATGGAAGAGAGGACTCCGTGGACTCTGGTCACTCCAGCTCTGGGAGTTTCAAGTTAGGCACTGAGGGTCTGAATTTAGACTCCACAGAGTGTCCGATTTCCAAAAGGACCATTGCAAAGGTATCATCAATGGATGCAGGAGTCTCAAACAGGAACTTAGAGTTTTCTAAGGAGAAGAGCCTTAATTTATCTCTCAATGCAGAAGATACTGTCCATCCTGACCATCAGCAATTTGAGCAAGAAGAGGAGGAGCTTGAGGACATCTGGAACCAAACCAACAGCTGCCGAGAGAGTCTAAACTCTGACATCATGTATAACGGCTACCAGGGATTGCCAGCAACCTATTCTCCAGGCAAGCCCAGGGAATCTTCACCCAAAGAGCAAGCAGTACTCCATAGGAAGTTGGTCACTGCCTCAGCACCCAACCTTCTTGTGGCAGAGTTTAAACTGCCTTCATCTATCCAGACATTGGTTGCTTGTGGGAAACTGCAGAACTCAAAAGAAGAGAGGCAGATTTGGGATAAAGAGAACAGGAGGTCTTGGGCAGCATTTAGTGTACAGGAACAGGTGTATAAAGAGGTGACTGTTAATGAAACTGCTTCAGATCCTGTGAAACTGCCTGAAATAGAGGACCAGCAAAAGTATATCTACCATTATAGAGAGGAGGAGGAGGATGAGGAGGAGAAGGAAACAGGGTTTCTGAAGGTGAGGTCTACAAATTGGCAGTTTAACCTGTCAAACTCGGTTAGCTATACTTTAGGGCTTTTATTTAGAAAGTCAGGGGTGTCCAGTCCTGTTCCTGGACGGCTATAGTAAGCTCAGTTAAACACTCTTGAACCAAGGGCGTGTCTTCAATAGGGATGCACCGAATTTTGATGAACATATAAGTATCTGTATTAATATTGAGTTATTAAATACTTGTTTTTATTGTTATAATTTTTTAGCCTAATAAGTAAATTATCTGCTTGGTGTTTTAGCATGTTTTCTTTTGTTTTTGTAATTTAGCTCAGAAAAACGAATCCCCAATATATATCGGTATATTTCGGTTATCTGGTTATCGGCCAATAAAAGCTTGTTTTTGATCAAATTACCTGTCAGGTATTTCAATTGTCTACTAGATTTTTTTTTGTTGTCATTTTACAAAAACAAATCACATTAAGATATTAATGGGTATATTAATTACCCATATATATCGGTTAACTGCTTATGGGTCAATAAAAGCTTGTTTTTAATGTTGTCTCTATCAGTCTGATAAGGAAATAATCTGTCAGGTATTTTAGTTTTCTACTTAGTTTTTTTTGTAATTTTGCTAAAAAAAATTAATGTCAAGATTTATAGTAATCCCCTTAATATATCGGTTAATCCCCTATATATATCTGTTTTTCTGCCGATAAAAGCTTGTTCTTAAAGTTATTGTTAATAGGCTTGATAAGAAAATGATCTGTCAGAAATTTCAGATGTGCACCTCGTTTGTTTCCTGTTTGTTTTTGTAATTTTGCTCAAAATATTAATATCAATATGTATCGATAAAGAAATATCGGCTATTAACATTTCCATATCGGTGCATTCCTAGTCTTCAGAATTACAAGAAACTTACGGGAAGTATGTTGAGTCATGTTGGAGATAAACATTGGCCCTCCAGAACCTATTTAGCATCCCTGTTTTAAATAGTTGACTTGTTCTGCCTTCAGTATTGTAATTCACATTGGTAGGTATAGAATATCTGAGTTACAGTTGTGTGTTAGATGAAAAATGATGTTAGAACCCAATTGGAAACAATCATAATGGACCAACTTAGTTTACATTGATTCTGTGGACTTTACATTAAGAATAGAGAGAAAGCTTGCCATATAGTGCTACTCGGTTTGCTGTTTCATGATGTAACAGGCGACACTTCCCATCAGTTTCTGTGGGAGCAGAATGAACACAATAAAATACTCTTGGTTTTGTTGTACCGCTAAAAGCCAAAGTTGGAACTTCCCAAGAGAACAGAGGGAATTTTGTTGCCTTTAAATGAAGCTATGCCCATAGTTGTAATTATTTATTCATGCTTTTCATAGATTGGTTTTTAATCCACCAATGTCTTCTCTTTTCTCAGGACCAGTCCATGAGCCTTCTGTCTCTTCATATGGGATTGGATGACTCTGATATGCAAGTACGCAGAAATATAATTGCACATCACACCAGAACTGTGTATGAGTTTTAATCAGAAGTCATTTCATTTAATTTTTTAGAGTGGAAGACAAGAACTTGAACTGCCCTCTATGGAAGGAACACTGGAGAGAAAACACAAACTACAGCTTGGTGGAAAGAAGGTAAACATCACAATTACAGATAACGTTTGCTCACAGACCAAAACAATTGAGCTTTTTGTGTCAGTGTCTGCATGCTTTTTCTTGAGTCTTGGTTATTTTGGGGTTTCTCTTAATTCAACCAATAAGCTAAATGTGCTTTTCTAGGCACCATGCAGAGCGTGGAGTTCCTATCATGCTGTGCTGTACAAACACACAATATGTTTCTATCAGGACAGGAAGGATACACTCAAGGTAAAGCTTGAAGATTTTATTGTTCTGGCTTTGCAACTAAGAAGAAAGTGGTTTGTTCCTTTACCCTGACATCATTAGTTAAATTTACAAGGTTGAATTGTGATCAAATTACATTTAATGGTGGTTCAGGATGTTAGACAGTGTATTTGTGTCCTTATAGAGCTGTGTGACCAGCCTTCCTCTCAACCTAATTGGAGCGGTGTGTGAACCGTCGCCAGAGTACACCAAAAAACCCAACTGCTTCTACTTGAGGTACATGACCAACAGCTAAAAAGTGTTTTTATTTTGCACCAATTCACCCATAGTGAAGTTATTTTTGTTTTTGTCACTTCCTTGGAGGGTGGAAAGAATTTGAAACTACCCCTTCAGTGATACACTGTGAGCAGACATGCAGTTTTTACATCATTTCCTGTCAATAACAATTTGCCGCTCTGGTCAAGTTATGTTTACTTGGGTCAGTTTATTTGCGTATATACTACGGGCATGTTGAATGCTTGACAGCCTCTGATTTGCTGTTATATTCAGATAAACGCACAGATAAAGTAGTTCCAGCAAGTATTGACCGCATTACAGCCTCGTATCACTACGCTAAATGCTTTGAGTAATTTCACAGCTACAGCAGTCAGAAATCACATCAAAACGCAACAGAAGGCTTTGGATGAGGTGTGCAAGAAACTAGTGTTACACACGGGAGCAGTTTAAGGACAAAAACCTGACAAATGTCTTAAATACAACATCTGAACAGTGTATTTACCATAGTAAACCATAGTATAAGCAAAACAGTTGTCCTCGGATGTGCATGATTTTTCTAATAATGCATCGGCTGAGTTACTCGTTACTTACTAAATGGATAGTTCACCCAAAAATAATAATAATATGTTCTCAGCCCCAGGTCATGTAGGTGTCCTTTTTGTTCTTGAAATAATTTTACCTGGCTTAAAGACGAGGCTTGTTTTACAACTTTCTCTCAGATCAAATTGTTTTATCATTTTCTCTAAAATCAGCCAATCAGCAGTAAGGGGCGTGTCTAGTAACCATAGAGGAGATTTCAATAAGGGGACGAGATGTTGTTGGGTTATATCATCATCATTTGGCAAAATTTACTTTAATAAAAAGCACCTTTATTAATTTTCCACCTTTATTAATACACTGCTAAATAACTCTCTTTTTCTCTTAGATTGCGTGATGGATCTGAATATCTGCTCAGTGCCTCCTCCCGCTTTATGATGAAGAAATGGATCTTAAGAATCCAAGCACACACTGGTATTGTATCACTATTCATTTGTTTGTCTTTTATTAAGTTTTCATGCTGCATTTGAAGGTGTGGTATGTACGTTTTTGACTTTTCTAAAGCAGGGGTTTTCAAACTGTGGGTCGCACAGTGAGGAAAGGTGGGTCGCGCAAAGTCACTTAGCGCAAAGTCACTTAAACCAATTCAATTCAATTCACCTTTATTTGTATAGCGCTTTTACAATGTAGATTGTGTCTAAGCAGCCTCAAATAAAAAGTCATAGTAAATAGGAACAGTGTAGTTCAGTTTGTAATGTTTAAGTTCAGTTTAGCTCAGTTCAGTGTGGTTTAATAATCACTACTGAGAGTCCAAACACTGAAGAGCAAATACTGAAAACCAGTACGATAATGAGCGAGCGACTCTTTAGAGACGATTCTGTTTTTCAAATGAATCATTTAAGTTAGAACACATGAGCTGAAACAGTCTGAATCAGCATTCATTGAATGACTGAGCCCGATTCATTTGTGTTGAACTGTCGTGTGTCTACGTCAGTAACGTACAGCATTCATGACAGCAGCCGCAAAGCATTTGATAAAATGGAAAAGTTGACAACAAAACATTCTGCATATGTCAACAAAGATCGATCATATTTAAAAAAAGTATCTTCGTCAGCAAAAAATGATAACAGGTAAAGCCAGCATCCCACAACAGCACTTCGAGCTTCATCTTAGCTGAAATAAAACACACACACCATAGGAGAGGAGCTTCTGTTACCGGCCTGCATATGTATCGTTAAGGATATGCTCAGTAAAGATGCAGCAGTAAAGATAGCTAAAGTTTCTCTTTCTGATAATACTGTACAATGGCGCACCGAGGAAATGTCTTCTGATATACGCGATCAAACAAGTGAAAAAATCTGCAATAGTGCTGCATTTGCAGTACATTGACAGCACAGATGTTGCAAAAAGTGCATAGTTGCTGGTTTATGTCAGGTACATTGACTCCACTGATATTGTTGACATCATTTTTTTTATTTTGCAAAGAACTAAAAGAACGGACAGGAGCCGATATTTTCAACTGCTTGGATGGATACAGTACATAAGGGCTTCCAGTGGGAGTACTAAGTACTAAAGCCTGGTTTATACTTCTGCGTCAAGTGATCGGCGAGACCCATGGCGCATGCAACGCGCGTAGCTGAGAATTCATACTTCTATCTCTGGTGCTCTGCAATAACACTTCTGAAACAATAGCTGACACTCCACACTTGTAAACACTCGTTGCATCTGGCTCGCATCTCTCATCTCCGCCCACACTCGTGAGCGCTACCAAGCCGACCAATCACAGAGCTTGCGCTATGCGTCGTTGCGACATGTAGTTACATTTTTTGAGAGGTACGCATTAACAGAAGCAGAATTAGCAGAAGTACAAATCAGCCTTAACTCAGTACTCAGTTATTCCTCTTACAAATTTAGCATCTTAACACAACTGTGTTTCTCAAAAGACCTTCAGTATTTCAATCAACTATAAATTTCATTCTTATTAAGCAAATTAATGACTGCTCTGTAAATGAGTTTATCCATTTTTCCATATTAAGATATTATGGTGGGTCCTGAGATTGACTTGTCTCGGTGGGTCCCAGAATGAAAAAGTTTGGCAACCCCTGTTCTAAAGCATGCTTGCAGATATTTGAGATGCATCCTAAGTGGACATACTTGCTTATCTGTAAAACAATGCTAAAGTCAGTTATCTCTTTTGATAATGTGCGATTCGTGTCAGAATGTCGGTTTTTGTTTTGGTCTCTATAACCAGCCCACTGCAAGTTTACCCAGTTATGTTTCAGCACTTCGGGTTGCCTTGGTGGAAAACATTGTATTTTTCAAGCCATTTTAAGTGTGTGCGTGTGCAGCCAAAAAAATGCAAATTCTAGAGCAGTGTTCCCCAACCCTGTTCCTGAAGGCACACCAACAGTACACATTTTCAACCTCTCCCTAATCAAACACACCTGAATCAACTCATCAGAAGATTAGAAGAGACTCCAAAACCTGAAGTTAATGGGTCAAATAAGGGAGACATTCAATTATGTACTGTTGGTGTGCCTCCAGGAACAGGGTTGGGAAACACTGGTGTAGAGGATAGTAGCAGCCTCTGAAATGAGAAGCAGATTCAGAGTTATAAAAATCCACATGAGGTGGTTTTAATTAGTGAATGATACAAGTATTAAAGACGTAAACATTTACTGAGCAGCTTAAAATGTAAGGCTCGATCTTCCTTCAGGCACGCTTGCTCCTGTTTGAGTTGTCAATCTGGCAACCTGCATGTGCACCATGTAATTGTCGGAGGGTCAGGGTGAAAATAAAACCCTTCAATATATTGAATTTGGACTGCAATACCTAGTAAAACCATTAGGTGTCAATCCTACATACTGTTTGTGTCATCAATCTGGCAACCTGTGTGTGCGTTGTCATTGGAGGGTCCAGGTGAAAAAAAAAAACTCCAATATTGTGAATTTGGACTGCAATACCTCGTTCAACCACTAGGTGTTAATCATACATACTGCACATTTAAGTCATCTTAAAACCTCCTCTATCTCTCTGCAGCTTCTGGTGGTTGTGTATCAGCACGTCACGGCTCTTCAGCGACGCTCTCCAGATATTCTCCTGCTATCTCCTGCTGTCAGTGTGCAGATAAATGTCTCTGCTCCATGAGGAATTATGTCAGCACCACCGTTTTAGCACAGAGTCAGCAAAACTCTGGCCGAACCAAGGAGATCATCGTCCACACCACTGACCGTCACCAGGATCTGTCCTTTAACTCCTGCTCTAATGCTGGTCATTGTGGTAAGACTTGTGGTCTGATTTAATTAATACCATACAGTAAACTAATACGTTATTATTATTCTTTCATTAATTCATTTTCCTTTTGGCTCACTCCCCTTATTAATCTGGGGTCGCCACAGTGGAATGAACCACCAACTTATCCAGCACATGTTTTACGCAACGGATGCCCTTCCAGCCACAACCCAACACTCCATACACACTCATTCACACACACACACACACACACACACACACACACACACACACACACACACACACACACATACACTATGGACAATTTAGCTTATTCATTTCACCTATTCCACATGTCTTTGGACTGTGGGGGAAACGGGAGCACCCGGAAGAAGCCCAAGCCAACACAGGGAGCACATGCAAACTCCACACAGAAATGCCAACTGACCAGCCGGGGCTCGAACCAGCAACCCTGATACCCCTGTTATTATTAATATTATATTATATTATAAAATTAATATTATTATAACTTAAAAGCAGTTTTAACACATTTTATCATGTTTTTAATATTTTTTAAGCACTTTGAATTACCATTGTGTACTACTAACAGTAATAAGGGGAGTTTTTCCAGATAGTCTTACTAAGCAATGATTAGCAAAATTGAGACAACAGTGAAGTGGAATTATTATATTATATTATATTATATTATATTATATTATATTATATTATATTATATTATATTGTTTTATTTTATTTCATTTCTTTATTTTATTTCAGGTTATATTCAATTGAATATTTTTTTTTATTTATCTGTGGAAATTTTATTTTATTTTATTTTATTTTATTTTATTTTATTTTATTTTATTTTATTTTATTTTATTTTATTTTATTTTATTTTATTTTATTTTATTTTATTAACAGACAGATTAAGGAAAATATGCATATATGATACTTTTACCAAACAATGAGTGGCAAAGTTGAGACGAGTGAATTTATTTTATATTATATTATGTTGTTTCATTGAATTTCTTTATTTAATATAAATTTGTATTTAATTTAATTATGCTTTAAATGTAATTTAATAGAATTTTATTGCAGTTTATAAGAAGACTTTGATTTTATATACATATATATATATATATATATATATATATATATATATATATATATATATATATATATATATATATATATATATATATATATATATATTTTTTTTTTTTTTTTTTTTTTTTTATGAATAGACTGATGAAGGAAAATTCAACAACGAAGTGGATTTAATTTTTTTATATTTATATTATTTTGTTTTATTTTAATTTTATATGTTAGTTGATTTACTTTTATCTTATTGCAGTTTATGAATATAGTGTGGAATTTTTATTTTATTTTATTTTATGAATAGACTAATAAAGGAAAATATGCACATGATACTTTTATTAAACAATGAGTGGCAAAATTGAGAATAGTGAAGTGGAATTTTTTCTTTTTATTATTATTGTTATTTTTATTATTTTATGAACAGACTGATAAAGGAAAATACAGCAATGAAGTGGATTTTTTTATTTTATATTATTTAGTTTTATTTAATTACAATTCTTATTTTATTTTATTATTTTATTTTATTGCAGATTATGAACAGAATGATAAAAGAAAATATGCAAAATAAAATTTTCACCATGAAATGATTTTAAACAAACAGTAATAATGTGAAATATTACCAAAACAAAAAGTGCACAAAAATGCAGCTTAAATTTAATTTAGAAAAAACATAATTTATCTGAGATACATATTTACATTATTCAATTTATTTAGACAGATTTTTATAAATTACTGTCATTTATTTACATATACTCATTATAATAGTGTTTCATAATGCTTCAATTATAAGTTTACTAAAAAAATATGGCTTTATAAACACATCATTTATAATAAATGTGTATAAATTTAGATGTTTCCTCCATAAGTAGCTTTCATGTATTACTTATTTTAGTTTTGACTGAGATCTTTTTTCAATTATGCACATTAAAATTATTAATCAGTCATTTGTGGCTCAGTAAAAAACGAAGTTTATGAATATCTAATTTTTAATAAAAATATGCTATTATAGTGTATTTAAAAGCATACTTGAGATAAATTTAGCTTTACATTTGACAGTTTGAGTGTCTTCCTCAACACTGACCACCAATATAGACCACATATAAATAATGAGCAAGTGTAGATGTCCATCAGAGGGCAGTAGAGGACTCTCTTATAGAAATATTCAGTTATATTTTAGATTAGATTAGATACAACTTTATTGTCATTACAAATGCACAAGTACAAGGCACTGAAATTCAGTTCAGGTTTAACCAGGAGTGCAACAGCAGCATGTGCAGGATATAGCTATAATTTATAAAGTGCAATTATAGAAAAACTAAGGTGATATTTACAGATGGATATACTATGAACAGTATATACAAGTCTTATTAACTGAAATCCGTGATTTATGAATAAATGAATATACTGTACAGGTTGCTATTAATAATCATGGATATGAAAATAGATAATATGCAGCTTGTTATTGGCTATAAACAGGAATTACATATAGATCTGTAGATATGTATATCATACATTTACAGATGTATATGTACAGTGGGTATGTATGTTTACCAATGGGAATGTGCAGTGTAGTGCAATGATTATGGGCTATATTACGTGTGAAATATGAAATAGTTTTATTTAATTACAATTATCAATAATTTAAATAAAAACAAGAGGCAGCACGGTGGCTCAGTGGTTATTACTGTCGCCTCACAGCAAGAGGGTCGCTGGTTCTGTGTGGAATGTGCATGTTTTCCCCGTGTTGCTGTGGGTTTGCTCCGGTTTCCCCCACAGTCCAAACACATGTGCTATAGGTGAATTGAATAAGCTAAATTGGCCATAGTATATTGTGTGTGTGTGTGTGTGTGTGCGTGCGTGTGCGTGTGTGTGTGTGTGTGTGTGTGTGAATGAGAGTGTATGGGTGTTTCCAAGTACTGGGTTCCGGCTGGAGGGGCATCTGTTGCGTAAAACGTATGCTGGAGTAGTTGGCGGTTCATTCCACTGTGGTTACCTCTGAAACAGAGACTAAGAAAAATGAAGGAATAAAAACAATTCAAATTGAGATTGTTTTGTCATATTTTAAAGGGCACCTATGGTGAAAAATCTACTTTTCAAGCTGTTTGGACAGACATGTGTGTAGGTATAGTGTATAGACCATCATATTGGGCTAATATAAACACACTCAGTCCTTTTTTTTTTTCAATTTAAAAACGGTGGACCAATTGGAGCGGTTTTTAGATCGACCGCAACTTGACGTAGGACTACGGTCCCCCCGCCCACCAATATTGATTGACAGGCGCGCATCACCATATCATCAGTTTGTTGTTTCACGTCCGCCATTGAGTCAAAGCGATATCACTAAAAGAACACCCTTGCTCTATTTTTAGATGTAAGGCTCATTGGGCTCAACACCAGATCAACATTTACCACATGATCTCTTAGGTGGGTTTGCACACATGTGTACTTTTCATTGCGTCTTCCTTAAACTTCAGCCGTTTGCATTTCTCACGGTCACAGAAGCCTCACGTGTGCGTCCCTTCATTGGAAATAAAATAACGAACTTGCCTGCAGGTCGCACACCAGATGCGCACTCACACTCTGCAATGCGCAGCGCCATGCAATTTAGAATTCTAAACATAGGTTTCAAGTCGGCGGCTGTCCGCAGCGCCCAGCCACCACTCAGGACACTGTTCATACTTCTGTCACGCCACAAAGCGCCATCTGAATAGTTTCATTTTAAATAGCATGTGAATGTGGCTCTGAACGGCGCATCCGTAGCCTCAGTCAAAGTTAATTCAGTGTGCGTGGTTTATAGTCTCGGTGTACAAGCTCTACACTTTAAACTAGCACACAGTTGGCTGTAAAACTATACAAAGACTCAAATGATTTTGTACTCTCTGCTTGGTCTGTGTCCGAGTCGTAAACGTACGTCTGAATGCGGATCCTCTCACTCATGTTGCTTCTCTCTGTCTGCCTGTCTGTTGCCATACACAGAGCGGGGGAGCTCTTGGCTCCGCCCCCTTGTTACGTTGGGCAGGAAGTCGAAACTAATTTACATGTGAAGCAACACACCCCTAAATCAGCGAACTGTGGACACGCCACCAACATGACACTTTTGAACACATTATAATAAAAAATCTGAACTGTGTTTTAAACTGAACCTAAACTGGCACACTCAGAAGAACCATAATATTAATATTACATCTTAAAAAAGGAGTAAACTAGGTGCCCTTTAAGCTCCATCCTCTCTCATTTGTCTGCTGTCAGCTCTATTTCTGGAGTTTTTCCACATTATTTATCACCTGCAGTGTTTGTTACTCACGTCTGCTGTCTGCAAATGCCGAATGATTCATGTTCTGTGTGTTTCTCTGTGTAGACGATGACTTTGAGTCTGTGAGACAGAATATGTCCTCCGTGTCCACTACTCAGGACTGGACGAGTGAAAAGAGACGCTCGCACTCCTTTACCTCAGGTACACACACACACAAACAGCAGCCTTAGGAGCAAATTACACTGAATGTGCATTTCTGTTCTGAGAATGTGAGGCACACCACAGTTGATGTATACTAAATATTTTGTGCAAATTAATGAGGGAAGAATAATGACACACCTTAATGTCTTACAAAAAATCTCCCACCACAGGAAGTGGCATCACTTAGAGCAAGTCACATGCTTTTTCTATCAGTGCTTAGCTGATTGTTCTGCCTTTTGATGGATAGACAGACAGACAGACAGACAGACAGACAGACAGACCGACCGACCGACCGATAGATACTGTAGACGAACAGACAGACAGACAGACAGACAGACAGATAGACCGACCGACCGATAGATACTGTAGACAGACAGACAGACAGACAGACAGACAGACAGACCGACCGACCGATGGATACTGTAGACAGACAGACAGACAGACAGACAGACAGACAGACAGACAGACAGACAGACAGACAGACCGACCGACCGATAGATACTGTAGACAGACAGACAGACAGACCGACCGACCGATAGATACTGTAGACAGACAGACAGACAGACCGACCGACCGATGGATACTGTAGACAGACAGACAGACAGACAGACAGACAGACAGACAGACAGACAGACAGACAGACAGACAGATAGATAGATAGATAGATAGATAGATAGATAGATAGATAGATAGATAGATAGATAGATAGATAGATAGATAGACAGATAGACAGACAGACATATAAACTGACCGACCGATAGATACTGTAGACAGACAGACAGACAGACCGACCGACCGATAGATACTTTAGACAGACAGAAAGATAGATAGATAGATAGATAGATAGATAGATAGATAGACAGACAGACAGACAGACAGACAGACAGACAGACAGACAGACCGATAGATACTGTAGACAGAAAGACAGACCGACCGATAGATAGATACTGTAGACAGATAGACAGATAGATAGACAGACAGACAGACAGACAGCCAGATAGACCGACCGACCAATAGATACTGTAGACGGACAGACAGACAGACCGACCGATAGATACTGTATACAGACAGACAGACAGAGAGACAGACCGACCGATAGATACTGTAGACAGACAGATAGATAGATAGATTAACAGACAGACAGACCGACCGATAGATACTGTAGACAGACAGATAGATAGATAGATTAACAGACAGACAGACCGACTGATAGATACTGTAGACAGACAGACAGACAAACAGACCGACCGATAGATACTGTAGATGGACAGACAGACAGACAGACAGACAGACAGAAAGACAGATAGACAGACAGACAGACAAACAGACCGACCGACCGACCGATACTGTAGACAGACAGACAGACAGACCGATAGATACTGTAGACAGAAAGACAGACCGACCGATAGATAGATACTGTAGACAGACAGACAGATAGACAGATAGATAGACAGACAGACAGACAGACAGACAGCCAGATAGACCGACCGACCGATAGATACTGTAGACGGACGGACAGACAGACAGACAGACAGACCGACCGATAGATACTGTATACAGACAGACAGACAGACAGACAGACAGACAGACCGACCGATAGATACTGTAGACAGACAGATAGATAGATAGATTAACAGACAGACAGACAGACCGATAGATACTGTAGACAGACAGATAGACAAACAGACCGACCGATAGATACTGTAGATGGACAGACAGACAGACAGACAGACAGACAGACAGACAGACAGATAGATAGATAGATAGATAGATAGATAGATAGATAGACAGACAGACAGACAGACAGACAGACAGACAGACCGACCGATAGATACTGTACACAGACATACAGACAAACAGACAGATTGATAGATAGATAGATAGATAGATAGATAGATAGATAGATAGATAGATAGATAGATAGATAGATAGATAGATAGATAGATAGATAGATAGATAGATAGATAGATAGATAGATAGATAGATAGTTAGATAGATAGAGACAGACAGACAGACAGACAGACAGACAGACAGACAGACAGACAGACAGACAGACAGACAGACAGACAGACAGACAGACAGACAGACAGACAGATAGATAGATAGATAGATAGATAGATAGATAGATAGATAGATAGATAGATACAGACAGACAGACAGAAAGACAGACAGACAGACAGACAGATAGATAGATAGATAGATACTATAGATAGATAGATAGATAGATAGATAGATAGATACAGACAGACAGACAGAAAGATAGACAGACAGACAGACAGACAGACAGACAGACAGATAGATAGATAGATAGACAGACAGACAGACAGACAGACAGACAGATAGATAGAGACCGACGGACGGATGGACGGACGGACGGACGGACGGACGGACGGATGGATGGATGGATGGACGAATGGATGGTCATCGGTCATCGTCTTATTATCTTTTGGGAGAAACCTGTGTCATTTACTGTCAAACACAAACAATAAATAAATAAAAAATGACCCATACAGACAGGTCTTTTATTAATCAGTGTCTTGTAATAGTATAATATTCTTATATTGCATTCACATCAATGCATTTACCAGACAGTTTCATCAAAAGTGAATCATATAGCTGTGAAATGATGAGTGCACATCAAACATGCCATCCTGTTCATGCATTTTGAGAATTATGACCTACAGGAATGCTGTCTGTGCTTTATATGAAACATTGTGCAGAACTTACATCCATAACAGCTTTTTAACGTCTCCACACGCAGCCACATATCAGAGGATCAAGCCTGTGGCGCCTCCTCCAGGCCGCGTGGAGAACAGCAGCTCCAGCTACTCTGTTACTTTATTCATCGGTGAGCGAGAGACATCACCGGTGATCTGTAAAAACAGAAAGGAATCATGCTCTGATCTGCCCATCACCAGCTACTCCAGTCTCCCCCGACACAGAAACAAATCCGTCTTCAGGAAGTTCTTCGGGATGAAGGAGTGATACTCTGATCTGACGGACATGTGCAGGACACACGTTCAACACTCTGTTCTCAATAACTCTTATTTATAGACGAGATGGGAGAAACAGTGCTTTTGTACTTTTATAGTAAATGAGATCTTGTGTGGTTGCTCATATAGAAATCTGATATATGGAAATATGTGCTAATCACATACAGTAGAAGTCAGAAATATGCACCCTCCTGTGAATTTTGTTTTTATTTGTCAAATATTTCCCAAATGATGTTGAACAGATTCAGGAAATTTTCACAGTATTTCCTATAATATTGTTTCTTCTGGAGAAAGTCTTATTTGTTTTATTTCTGCTAGAATAAAGGCAGTTTTTAATTGTTTAAAGCCATTTTAAGGTCAAAATTATTAGCCTCCTTAAGCAATATTTGTTTTGCATTGTCTCCAGAACAAACCACTGTTATACAATGACTTGCCTAATTACCCTAACTTTACCCTAATTAACCTAGTTAAGCCTTTAAATGTCACTTTAAGCTGTATAGAAGTGTCTTGAAAAAATATCTAGTCAAATATTATAGACTGTCATCATGACAAAGATAAAATAAATCAGTTATTAGAGATGAATTATTAAAACTATTATGTGCAGAAATGTGTTGAAGAAATCTTCTCTCTGCTAAACAGAAATTGGGGAATAAAATAAACGGGGGGGGGGGGGGGGGGGGGGGGGGGCTAATAAATCTGGCTTCAACTATATATGACATACAAGTTCAATTGTTAATTTCACCTTAACCGTATAAAATATATGCAACATTTCAAAATATTGCTAAATGGATATTTCATTTATAGTTTTTAATCATCGTAATAATAAATATGTACATATATGTTCAAATATATTAGATAAAAGCATATATGTTTATATATTGCCATGTATTAACAAACATTTAAGATTATAGCTAATATATGTATAATTATATGTATAATTACAATGGTTAAAAAAATTATATAAACAGACTAAAATATTTTGAAATACATGTTGCATATATACAGTAGAAGTCAGAATTATTAGCCCCCCTTTGAATTTTGTTTCTTTTTTAAATGTTTCCCAAATGATGTTTAACAGAGCACGGAAATGTTCACAGTATGTCTGATAATATTTTTTCTTCTGGAGAAAGTCTTATTTGTTTTATTTCGGCTAGAATAAAAGCAGTCTTTAATTTTTTAAAGACCATTTTAAGGTCAATTATTAGCCCCTTTAAGCTATATTTTCTTCGATAGTCTACAGAACAAACCATCATTATACAATAACTTGCCTAATTACCCTAACCTGCCTAGTTAACATAATTAACCTAATTAAGCCTTTAAATGTCACTTTAAGCTGTATAGAAGTGTCTTGAAGAATATCTAGTCTAATATTATTTACTGTCATCATGACAAAGATAAAATAAATCAGTTATTAGAGATGAGTTACTAAACTGTTATGTTTACAGATGTGTTTAAAATCTTCTCTCCGTTAAACAGAAATTGGGGAAAAAATAAACAGGGGGGCTAATAATTCTGACCTCAGCTGTATCATGTGAAATTTTCCAAATCATCTATGTAAAAAAATGAATGTTATATTTGTAATTTGCATGTATTTCCATATATCAGCTTTCTATATGTGTGTGTTGCAAACTGTGTGATATTCACTATTTCCACTTTTGATATCAGACTAATGATCCATCATTTACTCACCCTCACACGCTCATACTCTTTCCTCGCCAAACATTTTTTAAGTTGTCAGTCATTGTCAGCATTCTGATGCAATTTTTAACTAAATTAGAATGTTTTCTGCTACACTGTAAAAATACTGGCTTTTACCTTGTCATTTGACCTTATATTACATTACACTGACTTAATGGGGGGGGGGGTCTCTCCACACCACCACCAGTGTGCTGAATCCACTTGGATGACAGCTCCACAGGACAACAGCGCCAGTGCTTCACCACACACCAGCTATAGGTGGAGTGGAGAGACAGTGATAGGGCCAATTTGGTGGATGGGGATGATTTGAAGGCCATGATGGAGGGTATTTGGCCAGGACAACAGGGGTTTTTTACGAGAAGTGCCATGGGATTTTTAATCAGGACCTCGGTTTAACGTCTCATCCGAAAGACGGCACTCATTGACAGTATAGTTTCCCCTTCACTTTACTGGGGCATTAGGACTCACAGAGAGCACAGGTTGAGCGCCCCCTTCTGGCCTCTCTAACACCACTTCCAAAAGCAGCCTAGTTTTCCCATGTGGTCTTCCATCCAGATACTGACCAGGCTCAGCCCTGCTTAGCTTCAGTGAGTAACCGGTCTTGTTCTGCAGGGTGGTATGACAGCTTGTGTAACTCATAAAATTAAGTTGTAACATGATTAACTTAGTTTATTAAGTCACAATTAACAATTTACAATCAGTTGGCATTTCTGTGTGGAGTTTGCATGTTCTTCCTGTGTTGGTGTGGGTGCTCCGGTTTCCCCCACAGTCCAAACACATGCACTATAGGGGAATTGGATGAACTAAATTGGCCGAAGTGAGTGTGTGTGTGAATGTGAGCGTGTATGGGTGTTTCCCAGTACTGGGTTGCAGCTGGAAGGGCATCTGCTGTGTAAAACATATACTGGAATAGTTGGCGGTTCATTCCGCTGTGGCGACCCCAGATAAATAAGGGACTAAGCATTTTTTTCTATGTGGTCATGGTTTATCACAACTTGAATGCTGATACGTTTCATCAAAAATGCAACGTTTTTGACCAAAAACTGAGAAAAAAATGTTTGTTTGTTTTTTAAGATAAATAAAAATCCAAAATCTTGCAAGAAAAATAAAGAGAAAGTTTTGTTTGTTTTAAATTACACACATTTTTCTCTATTTTTGGTCAGAAATGTTGTATATTATACAATATACACACCGTTCATAACCCCGCAGTGCATTGTGGGATTGATCAAGTGCACTTTAGAATGTCCACTATAATTTCGGACACCACTACAGATGAATGCACCCTCAAATAGTGCACTATTTAGGGTATATTGGG
Source organism: Danio aesculapii (assembly GCF_903798145.1). Lineage (NCBI taxonomy): Eukaryota > Metazoa > Chordata > Actinopteri > Cypriniformes > Danionidae > Danio > Danio aesculapii. The sequence goes on along the minus strand of NC_079447.1, from coordinate 4,070,051 downwards.
TGCTTTGAGATACAGCCCTGCTCCATCATCACACCTGGAGCTCAGCAGTAATCCCTCATGATCTGCCTCAGGTGTGTTTAATTAAGATGGCAGAAAGTGCTTCAGAAATTGAGCTAAACAACAACAGAGGAAAGCTGTTTGAGTGTGGATGAAGACGAGGGTGAGTAAATGAAAAATCACGGTTCATTCATGTATTAGTTTCTCTTAAAGGGACAGTTCACCTTAAAATTGACTCCAAAACTGTTTCTTTCTTCTGTTGAGCAAAATTGAAGATATACTGGGGTAAAACAGCCATTGACTTCCATCGTGTTTCTTGTCCTGACTATGGATGTTTTTTTCCCCCAACATTCTTCAGAATATCTTCCTTTGTGTTCTACATAAGAAAGAAACTCGTAAACATTTACAACCACTCTAGTATGAGGACATACTCATCTTTATGTGTACTGTCTCTTTAAGTCATGCTGAATTGTGCTTGTTTGGCTGATGTGTTGTAAGGTTTGCTGTGGATGTAATGATCAAATTCTGCTTTATCAATCTATTGATATGAGAAGTTGTGTTATATCTAATGTCTTTATTATTCCAGCCATATTCCATGTTTTTGCTTCATGTACGTTCTGCTTTTTGGCCTGAATTGCAATGTATTTTCACCTGTGTGTAGTCTTTGTTTAGTTTTCCTGATGTTTTGGCACATATGTTGTTGTTTTTTCTGCTTCGTGTTCTGTGTGGCCTTTGGTTCGGCCCAAAAATGAAAAATACTGTCTGTTGATTGACATTGATGATTTGTTTGTGGGGTAAACTTTCCTTTTTAATGAGCATTTCCAGACTAAACATTCGTGTATTTAATCTTTTTGTATGTAAATCAATGCAGTGTGAATTTCAGAAGGATGTTATCTCTGTATTATAAGTGATGTGGCATGAATGTTTGACCTTATTTTTTACACCACTGTTTATGCATTGTTTTAGCTGATTCACAATGGAAGACATTTGATATGTTCCTTTATTTTTAAGTATTTCGATTGTGCCTTAAGTACTGTCATTTATAAAGATTACAGCAGTGTGAATGAGCATGTACAGTAGTTGTGTGGTTCGTACACTTTGCAGAGCAGAAACACTGCACAGGTGATCTTATTTTGAGTCATGTGATTTTAAGGGTTTCAAAAATCTTGAAGAATAACTATAGTTTTGCACACAACATTGGTTTTATATTAAATGTCATAAATGTTTTTTTTTTACCAATAGGAAAATGTAGATTTTTTTTTAATCTTTTTTTTTTTCATTTTTATTATAATTTTATTTTTAATTTATATTTTAATTTATTTTTTATTTATTTTCATTTTTTTTAATATTATTAAAATATATATATTTTCATATAAAATAAATATATACATGTTTATTATATTTTTATTTATTTTTGAATATTTATTTATTTTTTATTATTACAATTTCTATTCTCATTCGTGTCCAGCGGGAGGCATTTTAATGACCACAGAAGAGTCTTTTGTGAAAGTCCTTGACACTTCTCAATATTATTTGATTTCATTATGTGCATCTGGGGTCAGACATTTAATCCCTGTTCTGTATAGTGCATTGAAACCTAGTGCAGTATGCGTAATTTAATTGGGTTAATATAACTACACAATACAAAAAAAAGCTTTTATTACTTGGTTTTTGTCATGTTTTTAATGAAAATATCTAAAAAAAAAAAAAAAAAAAAGTAAAAATCTTTTCAGAAGTAATGAGTCAAAATTAGGTGAGTTTTTTTTCCTTAAAACGAGCAAAATAATCCGTCAGTTTGGTAAACAAATTAAGGTAAGATTATTTTGCTTGGTTTAGAAAAAACTCACTTAATTTGAGAGGGGTCTGGATGCAGACCTAGGGCGTGGATTACTCAATTAGCTGGATTTGGTTATTGACGATTTGACATAATCCAGGATTGTTTCGTTCTTCAAAACTCATGCGAGAGTTGTTGTCATAGCAACAGGCCTGGAAGCTGAAACCTACTCAGGAGCGGCGGCTTGTTTCATATTAACAGGATTAGTTCGGGTCATTTCAAGCAAAGGTAAAAGTGAAAGTATGTACTTAATGCTAATATTTTCTTGCAGTAGTAACCTAAAGGGTATATGCACTGGAGAAAATAGTGTGCGTGTCTGTATATATGTGTATATAAATGAGCAATATCACACGAGTAACAGTGCGATGTGGCTGTATATCGGCAGTGGTGGGAGGCATGCGTTGACTCGAGACTGCAGGCCGAGTGCCTTAGTGTCCCAGCAATGACGATATAATATACAGCAATAGTGCACTGCTACACGTGTGATCTTGTGTCTGTACAACAGTTTGACGACACAATTGTGTATATAAAAAAAGAAAATCAAAC
>NC_079447.1:4000174-4062674 GCF_903798145.1 Danio aesculapii | reverse complement strand
ACACACACACACACACACAACTATTTTTAGAGAGAATGTGATGTAATGATGTGTATATTTAGATGGGTCTTTTTGTAAGCTGTGTCAGAAATGCATGCTGTATCACAGTTTTACCAACACAGGCTCATTCTGAAAATGTAGCCCTATATATATTTCTGGAGATCACAAATTATGTAGCCAGATATGGCTGCATTTCATCTTTAATACGAACACTACGAGGCGGTATGACGTCGTTCCTATGTATGCTTACCAGCTGACCACTTACCTCCGTATGTACGGCTTTCACGCTGTTATCAGTTTGTTCAGTAGCTCGACACGTATGTTGGCGGACTTGAGGCGCGGAGAGGAGTTGACCACGATGATGGGGTTCGAGTCTGGCAAGGAACAGTTTCAGAAAGGGCTGAGACATAAACAGAAGACAAAAAATAAAATAAACCAGTAAATAGCAGAGTGAGAATGTGGTAAAATCTGAAAAAGAGTGGTAAAATTCAGGCGATGGCTTTTTTTTTTTTTTTTTTAAACTGTTGGGTTTAGGGAAGTGGGTGAGCGCTGGTCAGTCTTTGCTTTTTAAAACACTGTTGGTTGGGTTTAGGGAAGGAGGGTAGGTGAGTCGGTCCACAGCGGCCTCTGGTGGATTTACATGAGAACAGCAGGCGTGAATCTCGAGCGAAATTTGGGATCTGAAAAAGCGTACACGGCGGCCTCTGGTGGATTTACATGAGAACAGCAGGCGTGCATCGCGAGCGACATTTGGGATCTGAAAAAGCATACCTAGTGGCATCTGGGGGATTCGCGAAAACAAAAACTGCAAAAAAACGTAGCTCCTGGGACGTATTTGGTGCTCTCCAGAAATGAATATAGGGGTATGTTTTCAGAATAAACCTGGGTTGAGTTTTACACACTGAGCATGTTATAAGTGAATGTGTGGAGTTTGGTTCATCACCAGGTGTGTGTGTGTGTGATCTGTGCTGTTGTATCTCTTTACAGTGGTCGTTGTCTGCCGCTTTGATCATTTTGTCTTCAAAGCTGAAACTCTACACCTGTGTTCAGAAGTGTGTGTGATGTATGTATGCCTGTCCTGCTTTTAATGTTAAGTTAAATGTGTAAATCTCATGTAAAGGCAACTCGGAAAGGCAGTTTTGTCAGGTTGTGAGTTGTCTCTGACAAAAGCCTCGTGTTTAAAAATTTGCCTGTAATTAAATATGCAAATCAACTATATAAATATGATAAAAGTACACATGAGACACCGTTTTGTCTGTATTTGAATGATCAATTAATTTAAAAAATGAACTGCATAAATTATAATAGTAACCAATTGTAAATTATTAGTTAGAAAAAGGATTACATTTGTAAATCTAATCTACATTTTATTTGTAGTTTATTCTGTGTCTGACCTTACGTGCTGGAACAACTGTCTTTTTGTTTTGGTTCTTTTTGACCTGCCCACTGCCCGGGTTACCCTGGTGGAAATCCATGCATTTCATTCATTCAGAAAGTCTCTCAAAGCATTTTCACGATTGAAATGCGACTTTGGGTAGACAGTAGCAGACTCTGAATTGAGATGCAGATTCAGAGTTCTACATGAGGTTATTAATTAGCAAATATTATAAATATTACAAGCGTAAAGATTAGGGAGCAGGTTATATTGTAACCCAGTGTTATTGTAAAGACTGTTTTTTTCTGAGGAAACTAAGATGGTTTTAGGTTTGCACCTCTATGATGACATTGTTTTATAAACAATTTATTGAATCTGTTTTATCTTTTTGCATTGTAGCTTGGTACGGTAATCTGAGTGTGTCAAACAAGAACTGGTTGAGTAGTCAGGTGAAGGTGGCAGGCAAGATCATTGGTTTTAACCAAACTGGTCCAACAGTAATTTACCACACTAGTGTTTTAAAGAGAGCTCAGGGTATCCTATGCACCTCGGATCACCCGTTGTACTCTGTGTTTCAGCTGTTACCATCAGGATGTGGTTTTAGAGTTCCTATTTGCAGGACAAATAGAGTCAGAATTTCTTTTATAATGATGGCCATTAGGTCATTAAATGAGTGCAGGTGGGAGGGAGATGCACCTTCAATGTGATGTATTGGATGTTGTGGGGTAATATTTTATTAATGTGTACATGGAACTTCGCCTGTGTTACGGCACCTTGCTGCAATTTTAGTTTCCCTAAATGGGATAATAAAGTTGAGTCTGAGTCTGAACATCATGCTGCATGATGAGATTTGCAATAAGCAATTTGGCTGTTTGCACCAGATGAAACATGACAGATATTTAAATACAGCCATTCAAAAGAACAGAATAGTGCACTCACTGCACTCCAGCAAAATGATAAGGTTTATAATCTAATTAATACACATTAAACCTCTTTAACATTATTAAATGTAGATGCTGAATCACTGATGTCACAGTCAGTGCTGGCCCGTAGGGTTGAGGGACCCTTGGTGAGATAAAAAAATAAAATAAAATTAGGCCCACTGGTGTAAAAACAGTGAGGAGAAAGCACAAAAAACACAATTTCAATATTTAAGTGTATACATTTGTATTAACTGTAACTTTTAATCTATAATACCTATGTAAAAATATTTACTCAGATTTAAACAAATACGTTTAAAAGCCAGAAAACACTGATTTAAAAATGAAGTATATAAGTATGACATATACAAATAAAACATGAATCAAATGCATTCTTTTTGTAAATGAATAACACACAAATATATGCTTAAATAACTAGAAATGCAGGAGACACTTCAGCTTCATTTCAAATTAAAATTCGATTAGGCTCAATTAAAAATAGCAACGACACTTGTGACGTTATATTAGTTAAGACTTTAAGACACTTTTTCGGATTTATATCCAACGTGAGCAATTTGGAAAGATATGTGGAGTCTGCAGGATTAGGTTATGCATTCTAGTTCACCCAATAGCCGATCGCAGGTGGGGTTATGCAAAATCGAGTGCTGCTGGGTGTGTTTTTAATATTTTCTGCTTTTATTCATACTATTGTTTTAAGCTATTTGTGATGTATGAATTATACAGAGCTAATCTTTTAATGAAATGTGGAAGTTTTATTTTCTCACCATCGTTGTGAATTGTATCGTGTTTAATAGGGTTTGTGCATTGCGCAATGGTTGAGGTTTTAAGATCTGAGGTGAATTATCTGCTGCTGCTTTCAGTAGTATGGCAATAAATGTCATGTAAAATGGCATTCAGACTCACATTATTAGCATTAAACACTGAATGAAGCACATGAGGTGTACCTGAGGTTAGGGATGCAACAATTAAATGATCTTACTATTAACCGCACTTTATTTAGTCACGGCTAATTAATCGCAAATGCTTAACACTGCGTTACTGCACAGAAAAAAACTGCTGTAACTAAACAAAGTTATGCAAACTGTGCGCTATTTAAATTTCCGAGCTTGAACACAATACGCACGCATACTGATTTAAAGGCCGATGTTAACTATGGCTGAGGCCATGGGCAGAGCGTGTGTAAGGCTGGGGAAGGCTTAGCCTCCCCCTGGCCAGAGACCACAGAGATAGCAGCAAAGAAAAAAATGCATTGAAAACATGTAACGGGTGTAAGGTGTAATATGAATATAATTTAATGTTGATGATTAACACAACTCTTTAGCTTAAAGTGTAAGTTAGCTTTAACTTTAAGATTGTCAGTCAAAAGTCCCCCTCCGCACCAAAATGGAACTGTCCAACCCCGCATGTTGCATTGATGAGCGCTGTTTATTACTGGAGTTCTCAGCTGCTCTGAAAACCAAACCAAAAGTGCTGGCCAGCGGACTATTCTGATTTGTTGGTCAAGGACATAAGTATATGCATATGTAAATGCATATGTAAATGTGCTTTATTATTATTATTATTATTATAATTATTATTATTATTATTATTATTATTATTATTATTTGAATTATTAAAAAGCTTTTAAAACATGTTTCATTACCTTTTAATCTGACTAAAATATTGTGCTGTCTTTTCTCTTTTCTGCATTTACAAATTCAGCATTTAAGGCTATAATATATGCCGGCGTCTCTCTTTATCTGGTGAATGCTGCTTTTGTCCGCTCTGCATCTTCTCCGGGTTAATTGGAAGCACGCCTGTCTGTTATAATTCATCTCAGTGCGTGAGGAAGCTTGTTGTACACTGTAATACATTAAAAAGGTGTGGACAAAAGCGCCGTCGCCCCGCGGTGATCTTCCAGACTGTATGAACCCGCAGGCCTCATTCATGCACATTCAGCGTCTGCCCTTCATCCATGCACATCAGCAATATGGAAATCAAAGCTGAGTCCAAGCGTTCAAACATGCTTATTCTGAAAGGCTTTGTGTTGACGGCTTGGTCAATGAGTGGACACAGACACACACACACACACACACTTTCACCATCTGTAAGTGTTGGCAGCGGATGGAGGAGCTCTTATGGCAGACGCTTGTGTTACGAGCAACCCTCTTCTGCAAGCTCCGATAAAGCAGACTTATGGGAAATTGCCTCTGTGTGAGGCTGAACTCGCGTTTATTGTGCATAAGGGATGCAGTGAAAGCAATTTTAGAGGAAAACTAATAAAAAACAGGATGCAAACTTGTTAGGCGTACGGACGCGATGGTGTGAAATGCTATTAGTCCGATCAATAGTTGATGTTTATGCACTAATGTTTCAATTCTTACCTCAAATATAATGCAATTACTTTTGTAAGCAATCCATTAAACAGACGAGAAATACTTGCTTGTGTTGGAGAAACACATTCAAGAGCGCCCTGGTGTAGTAACTGGAGAATGGAATTATTGGGATTCGCGCTAATGAGAAACATCCTAGTGCTTAGCAACCCCCTGGCAACCATGCGAATTTTAAAGAGCTCCTATTATGCGTTTTAAATAAAGGGTCGTATTTTGGTTTCGGGGGTCTCCAACAACAGGCTGATGTGCATGCAAGATCAAAAAACACGTTCACTGTCTTATAATCAGTGGTGAAAAGAGTATACTCTAGTAAAAGTACCATTAATTGCCTAAACATGTAGTGCAAGTAGAGTAAAATTGTCTGTTGTAAATATTACTTAAAGTGTGAGTAAAAAGTCGACCTCTCAAAAGTACTCAAGAGTAGTGAGTATTATGCTGTAAAAAGCTGATGCGTTTACATGTAATTTGTGGATGTGTGTAAACGTAACATTCTGTAGTGCATTTAGTTTTTGCCCAGCAGGCACACAATGTCATAAGACGTTAATATTAGGTTGTGATGTCAGGTGACCAAAATTCAACGTCTAGCCAGCGTCTAAGGGCAATGTTATTTTAATGTCCAATAACAACGTTGATTTTTGCTTGTGTTAGAAAGTGACCAAAATCCAACGTTGAGCCAACATCTTAAACCAGCGTCATATTGATTTTTCAAATACTGACATTTATTGGTCAGGTATGGCAACCAAAATCTAACGTCTGATAGACGTCATAGTGGTAACATCCACACAACATCAAGCTGTAACGTCATTAGACGTTGATGTTTGGTTGATTTTAGTTTGGACGTTGGACATTGACGTCAAACCGATTTTCATTTCTAAACAAAATGCAACGTCCCCATAACGTTAGCGTACAATGTCAATCTGGCGTCATGTTGATGTCTTGTGCCTGCTGGTTGTTTAAGGCCATTTAGTTAGACCAACAGCCTAAATAGTCTCTGGGTCAATGCGTGTAAAGGTTGTTCATTATGATGCGATTGACCTTCTATGTGTGATTTGATTGGACAGGAATCACAGGACTGATTCTAATCCCCATAGACAGTAAATAATAAAGCAGTGACTGCAGTCATGGCGTTACGTAATTTAATTACAAAATAAATGTAACAATAATTTGTTAAAGTTACTGTGAAAAAAATGTGTAATTATATTAGTTACTTATGAAAATGTTAAAGAATACAAAAGGGGATACATATAAAAATATTCTTTAAAAATCTGGGATATGTGGAATAATAATCTGTTGCTTTGCCTGTTTTTGATATGCACGATGCCTTCTGCTAAGGCTATTCTGCTATAGCTACATGTCTCAGTAGCATGGCGGTAGCGTCGCTACTTTCTAAATCAAATTGCTTTTCTGTAGTGAAGCTATTTTATTAGTCAAGTAGTGCAGTAGTGTCCACACAAGCTACATTTAGTAACAATAAGTGACGGCACCGACATTCAGCTGTGAGGCCGGTGTCTAGCCGATGAAAATAAATCCATATGATGGTGAAAATGACGAGTTCTTCCTGTTTTTCGGTGGTCGACAACAAACTTTTTGGTGTGTTACTGCAACCTCTTGCTCTGGTCGATGTCGTCACCAACCAATCATTGTGCTGACAAGCAAAACTTGCTTGATGTAAAAATGACTGATATATATATATATTAGTTTTCCTTTGAGTGTACACTACGCCACAGTATTACAATGGTTAATTTTTTGTTCATGGAAAATATAGCATGCTACTTAACTGAAAGCAAATGTAAAAGTCTCTTCATGTAAAGCACATTTCTTTATTCATGATTAAATTAGTTTTCCCAAGGCACATGTCATCCCCTGGGTAATTCTGCGAGATGACGTGAGGTCAGTTAAAGGAATGAATCTTGGAACTGAACCGCAGTGATCAGGTCAGTGGTGTCTGGTTGAGATACAGGACAGAAGTTGGCACGGCCCCCATCGGCCCTATTATATAATCCATCTGTTCTGCCACTCCGGGCGATTGGCAGCGCCTTTAAGAGAGCAGCAATGGGGTGACCCTTACCAGTCATCTGATGGACACTTTACCCACAATCCCCTTCTCAATCTGTCTGGCCCTCTGCCGCCCTTCACCTTCAAATGACCTGGAACACACACACACACCCAAACACGCATTGTGATTCAGCAATGATGTAAACTTTGGCTTCTCATTCAGTTACTTGCATTATCCCATTGTGTTAACACTTAACTTGAAGGGGTGTTCATAAGACTGTCATTAAACCTTTATAATCATGACCTGAGACATGTCCTGAATGAGATTTTATGCATGCGTAGCATAGATTCAAAAGGTTCTGGAAATATTCCTCAGAGATTTTGCTGCATATTGACATAATAGCATCACACAGTTGCTGCAGATTTGTCGGCTGCACATCCATGATGCCAATCTCCCGTTCCACCACATCCCAAAGATGCTCTATTGGATTGAGCTCTGGTGACTGTGGAGGCCATTTGAGTACAGTGAACTCATTGTCATGTTCAAGAAACCAGTGTGAGATGATTCACGCTTTATAACATGGAGCGTTATCCTGCTGGAAGTAGCCCTCAGAAGATGGAGACACTGTGGTCATAAAGGGATGGACATGGTCAACAAAAATACTCAGGTAGGCTGTGGCATTGACATGAGGCTCAATTGGTACTAATGAACCCAAAGTGTGCCAAGAAAATATCCCCCACACCAATACACCACCACCACCAGCCTGAACCAGGATAGATGCATGCTTTCATGTTGTTGACACCAAATTCTGACCCGACCATCCGAATGTGGCAGCAGAAATGGAGACTCATCAGACCAGGCAACGTTTCTCCAATCTTCTATTGTCCAGTTTTGGTGAGCCTGTGTGAATTGTAGCCTCAGTTTCCTGTTCTTAGCTGACAGGAGTGGCACCCGGTGTGGTCTTCTGCTGCTGTAGCCCATCCACCTCAAGGTTGGACGTGTTGTGTGTTCAGTGATGCTCTTCTGCAGACCTCGGTTGTAACGAGTTATATGAGTTACTGTTGCCTTTCTATCAGCTGGAACCAGTCTGGCCATTCTCCTCTGACATCAACACCCACAGAACTGCGGTTCACTGGATATTTTCTTTTTCGGACCATTCTCTTTAAGTCCTAGAGATGGTTGTGCGTGAAAATCCCTGCACACTCTACTTGCAAATGACCATCTGCCCATAGTTGTCCATAACATGTTCTGAGTAAATTCATATATTGTCATGCTGGTACAATAATATGATAATATATCACTCATTCTCTTGAATACCTCTTACAGATATAGCTTCATACAGTATGGGTATTTTAATATAAAGGGGAATTACCAACCTACGTCACACATGACCTCACACGGGTTCAACCGTGCATACTGCTTGCAAAAAAAGACCGGTTGCAGTAGCAAACATGTCATGTTGTTTTTAATCCTTAAGTTTTACCGTACACCACACTGTTTTTAATGCCAACCGCAGACGTCTTTGGCTAACAGCCATCAGAAGAGCTGAATGGAGTGAGGACCTGATTAAGACGCTGGACTCTGCAGTTCTCATGCTATATCAGGTAAGTTCACGCTATGCTGAATCATACACTTTACTCCTTTTTGATTGCAGCAATGATTTCAGCAAAAACAGTTACATATGGTTAATTAAACTGCAGACACTGAATGCTTAAAATGAAATGTAAACGCGCGTTCACATACCCTGCCATACAGGTGCAGTTCACAGTCAGAATGCAGTAGTTTTTGCTTGTTGATAATTACCCAGGCCTTGTACAGCTCTGTCTTCTTTCCTTGCCTGTGGCTAGGCAGAACCTCGGTTTTTAGCACTAGAAAGTGTTGAATGTGGTAATCCTGGGACATTATTTCTTGCAAGTCCAAAGACTTGTAGACCTTTAACTTCTCTCTTGTTAAATCACTTGGCGTTTCAATGAGATAGTTGTATATTTGGGGCTGGATGCTTGGTCATTTCGTCTTATCCATTATCCACTGGGAGGATGCCATCGCAAATGGACCTGTCAGACGAACGCCGCTCACTTTAACGTTAATATTGCTGAATCCCTATGTTTTTCACTGGCTGACAAGCTGTTATAATACGCTGAAAGCATTATGTGAATAATATATATATAATATGTAATCAATATAACTTATCTTTAATACAACAACAAACTTTGAACTGCATCGGATGTCATTCCCTCACTGTAAATGCTAGCGCTCCTGTTTTTTATTTTCTGCAACCTCGCTGTGCGCACATCCTGAATGTTTACAAACCGCTAATTCGTCTATATAATGCGCTCTCTCTTTCTCAGGAGCGCGCGCTCTTTCTCTCAGGAGCGCCATATAGGCTGCCCGCTCCTGTTCAAATTACACCAGAGTTCCCGACAGCTACCGTGTTTTATTCAGAAATGTATTCCCACGCCGCAAGAGAACTGGTTAACCTCTAGCTCAAACTCCCCTCTCGCCCTGCAAATGGGAGGGAGCCCCGGGCTCAAGGATCTTATGAGCTCGGGGCTCTCTCCCAGGACAGCATGCCAAACAAGCTTTATAATCAATCATCAGCCAAGTGTGAACTCTTGAAAGTAAGTGACAAACCTGATATCTGCTCACACACCACCATATAGTTGATGCTAATCATTGCACCTTCAAACATAAACTTTTATTCTTTTACCTTGCATCTACTAGCATAAAGGAAGGTTTTCAGTCCAAAAACATCAATTTAAGTATTCACCTCATCATACATCTGTACATTTATCATATTTTGTCAACAAAAAGCATCTCAAATGTGTAATTTCAGCTTTATCCCACACTCAAAACACTTATTTTGCTGCTTGTTTAAACTTCTAACCTAAAATGAGCTGAAACAACACAATTCTTAAGCTTTTTTCAGGACTACTTAGTGTTTTTGTTTTGCAATTTTAAGTTGATTTAACATCAAACAATTAAGTTAACAATCAATTGAGACGAGAAGAGATGAAGAGATTGTGTGGAACCAAGCATTTTTAATAACAGAACCTTCATACTATCCCAAAACAAATTGATTAAATTCAATTGACTTTACAAATTTAAGTAGATTGAACATAAAACAAGTAAGTTGTCCCAAAAAAACCCTCAAAAGTTGTTTCAGCTCATTTTAAATAAGTAGTTTGAACGAGCAGCAAACATGTTTTGGAGTGGAAGTTCAGGCATGCATTTCCAAATTTTAGCTGTCAATAAATAAAACATGTTCCACTGACGGTGTTATTTTCCTGTTTGGTGTATATACAGGAAGCTCAGGCCGCATAATGAGGAAAGATCAGCACTTCAATGGCCTTTCTGTCCAGATGAAGATGTGGAAAAGCTTTACATCTGCTTTACATCTCCATCATTCCTCACTCCATCGCGATCAATAATGCAGTGGTGCGTCCATTAGCAGACGTGTTGCAGAAACGCATGCATTATACACTGAGCTGTAGTCAAAAACAACACCTGAGAATGACTCTGGAAGTATAAATGGTCAGTTATTAGCGTATGTGATGCTCCTCGTTTACTTCAGGCACACTCATACAGCAACAATGTCATCAAAAATCACGTCACCTGTGGGAGGAAAAACAATCTTAGCTGGGATTTGACCAAATAAGCAAAGATGGGGGCTGATTTGTTACATACAGTTCTCAGCTTACAGTAAGTTCTGACTAATGCATTTGTTTTTATGATAAAACTAAAGAGCATATTCCTTATAAAATGCAGTACATGTCAAATCTGTTGTGTATATACCACATACAGTACTCAATAGCCGCATTTCCACTATCAGGCCAGTGCGAGCCAGGGCTTTAATCGGGCCAGGCCGGGCCAATAGCCCGGGAGGTTGAGAAATGAGGCCGAAATCATGTCGCGTTTCCACTGTCGGGCTAGTTGCTCGCAGCACGTCACGCAAACACCGCCCCCAGAACGTCCCCCGAATCAAACGTCACACAACCCGTCACGCATCCCGCCCACTTCAGCAGGAACAAAAAACTCAAATTATAACCACAAACACAACCTGGCATCACTACGAGAGCTGGAAGATGGAGAACACCGAAGCGATTGCTGTTTTACTGTTTGTGGTCTGTTGGTGTAAGGCCAGACAGCGATCCCTGGATAAGGACATTCGAGTTCGGCGGCATTTAACGCCGTCTATTTGCCTCTGAACATTTCTCTTGGCCCAAATGTTCAGAAGAGCCCTGGTGTCCTCAACTGACCAGTACTGTCTGCTATCCATTTTTTCTTCTTAGTGAGTTGATCAAGCGCGATAACAAAACAAATGTAAGGGAAGAAAGCATCTTGTCTCCTCTTTACCTGACAGGAAAACTCCGCCTTTGTACGTAACCCCGCCCCGAAGCCCCAGTTGGCCCTCCTTGGCCCAAGGTATTCGGCGGGCCGAAAAAGGCCGGACGTTGGCCCCAAGGAAGCCCCGCTTTGGCCCGATTACGCCCCGGAAGTGATAGTGGAAACGCGACTGGCCTTGGCTCGCCCTGGCTCGCTCGCTTTAGGCGCGATAGTGGAAACGCGGCTACTGATTTAGCAATTGTTATTATTTGATGTTCTTGAGCACTTGGTGTAAAGCTTTTATTAATACTGAAAGTGAGTTTTAGCATTAAAAAGTGTTGTGGGTCAGTGTAATAGCATTACTTCATACATTAAAATAAAATTGCATCATTACAGTATTATTGTTAAATGATTTTTTTAGTTATAAAAAAGAGGTATATACTATTAGTTACTATCGTGTATGATACTGCTCCTCATTTACTTCAGGCACTCTCGTACTGCAGACACAATGTCGTCAAAAATCACGTCTCGGTTTTCCTTCGTTACCTGCGAGAGGAAAAACACACCAACTTAGCTGGAATTTTACCAAATGAGCAAAGATGAGGGCTGTTTGTTTAACATTAAATGCGCACAGTTTAAGTTCTGACTAATGCATTTGCATGATGTTTTTGTAGTCAAACAGAGGGGAAAAACATTTTGAAAGTAAACATTCTCCAAAATTGTGTCAATGAAATGGATTTCAGATCCCCAAAATGGTGTCAATGACTAGCATAAAACATTTCCATTGTGTTGCAGAACATATCCAAAGAGTATTCGTATCTATCAAACTGTGTATGCCAAATACATAATCTTATATATACAATCCAACTGCATCATTTTTAAATTTAGGAGTGAATAAATTTTATTATATATATATATATATATATATATATATATATATATATATATATATATATATATATATATATATATATATATATATATATATATATATATATATATATATATATAAATAATATTAGTGGTGGGCCATTATCGGCATTAACGCAAGACTCTTATCGCATGATTAAAAAAATATTGCCGTTAATCTATTCTCAAAGTTGGGTTGGGAGCTGGGTCTATTCTACGCAATCTACAGTATGATGACTTTCACCTTGATATTTTAGTGCGGATGTATACCTGACCGGTGAGCCGTCTGATATAAAAGTGCCTTTCTGAATCAAATCAGCAGGATGCCTGACTTTAACTGCAGTTCGCCAGTTTCACTTTAACTCATGAATATTTCATTCATGCCCCGTGACAAACTGGGGTATTAGATGCAAATAATGAGTAAGGACTGGTGAGACATGTGGAATTTAATAAAGCATGCCTAACGGAAAGAAAAAAAACGTCCGCATTTCGCGATGTGTGTGTGTGTGAGGTCCATGCTCCCGAGCGAGCGAGCAAGCGATATTGTGAGACCCGCCCACTCCTGTTAAAATTACACCAGAGTTACCCGACCACTCCCGCGCTTTTATTTGGAAATTTATTACCGCATCGCATGAAATCTGGTAGGGTCCCGTGACAATGCACAGGTACAGCCGCGGGAATGCATACAGCCGAGAGGAAACGAGAGGGCAGGAAAAGTCATGCCAGCAGCTGGGAGGAAAAGTCACGAAATTAAACAATTTTTTAATAGTTGGCGCCTGTAGTGTTGTAAATACCCACGCTAAGATACATGATGTCAGTACATAATAACCAGTTATGATTATTACTGAACCGATGCTGAAATGTCCGCGTCTGCATCGCGGTGCACCGAAGAAACAATTAATTTTGACACCCCTTATATATATATATGTGTATATGTATATAAAATAACTTCATATTAATTGTAGCAGTGAACTATTAATTTTTGACCGTGTGATCTGCAGTTTTTCTCTTCAGTTTATGTGTGTTGAATGTTAAAATGTTAATTCACCCAAAAATGAAAAATATGTTATTAATACTCCCCAAACCCTATTCCAAGCACCTAAGGACTTCTTTCATCTTCAGAACAACAATTTAAGATATTATAGATTAAATCAGAGAGTGTTTTGGTGAACAGTCTCTTTTACAGTTTTTTGGGGTATGCAGAAGTGTTCTTGGAGATTCGTATGATTAAACTGAAGTCATTTGAAAATGTTTTGACAATATTTGTGGTCTGGGTCTGTGGTCTGGGAAACACCTATACACACTCATTCGCAATGGCCAATTTAGTTAATCAATTGCCCTATAGCACATGTGTTTGGACTGTGAAGAAAACCGGAGCACCTGGAGGAAACCCATGCCAACATGAGGAGAACATGCAAACTCCACACAGAAATGCTAACTGACCCAGTCGGGGCTCGAACCAGCAACTTTCTTGCTGTAAGGCGACAGTGTTAACTACTGAGCCATCATGCTGCCCCGTGAAGGTGAGGTCATTTTTGGGTGAACTATTTAATGTGGGCTGTATTTGTGTGATGTAAATGCTGCTTTTACCATGAATATCTTGACGTCTGCTCTGCTGCGCAGCTCCTCCACCAGTGCCAGTGGTTTTCCTTTAGGAACAGGGATTGTGCCGAGGACTGAGCAGCAGGACTTCTCCAGAATCTGTCTCACGGCTCGGATAAAAGGCTGGCTGAACAACTCCATCTTCCCCACCTCGTCCATCACAAACAGCTGCTTTCCACTTCCCTCCTGCATCTGATCCAGAGACAGAAGATCAAGAAACTCAAGTATGAGCACAAGGTTTGATGTTTAACATGTCTTTATTATTGGAAAAGTTGATTTAGTTGGTTTCATGCAAAAAAAGAAGCACAATATGACCCAATAGTTTACTCCAAAACTGACTTTTTAATTTCTGATCCATTCAGCTGATCTCCAGGTCTGACGGGAGCAGTATTAGCATAGCTTAGCATAGATCATTGAATTGGAATAGACCATTAGCATCTCAATCATAAATGACCAAAGAGGTTTGATCGTTTTCCAATTTAAAGCTCAGCTTTTCTGTAGGTCTGTTCTGTGTATTTAGATCAGGGGTGTCAAGCTCAGTTCCTGGAGGGCCGCAGCCCTGCACAGTTTCGTTCCAACTCAACTCCAACATACTTACCTGTTTCAAACAACCTTGAAGGAGTCAATTAGTTTTTTTATAACAATTTTTAGGGGTTTTTCACTTTTTAATTGGAAAAGACCGTGGAGGATACAGACAGGAAAGTATTGGCAGAAAGAGGGAAAAGTTCGGCAAAGGACCTCGAGTTAGGAATCAAAACTCAGGTCGCTGTGAGCAGCATTGTGCTATATGTCGGCGCACTTAACCACTAGGCTATTGCCGCCGATGACTCAATTAGTTTGATCAGCTGTGTTTATTTAGGGTTGGAACTAAACTGTGCAGAGCTCCGGCCCTCCAGGAACTGAGTTTGATGCCTGTGATTAAGATCAACAGAAACATTTTAAGTTGCTATTTTCTAGGCTGATTCTGGCGTAATAATCAAGGAACTGTTCTGCCATACACCATGACTGCAGCAGAGCAATGATATTAGGCAAACTGGTGTGCTGGGGACTATTTTCATGTACTGCATCAAATTATTTTAACTGCTGCATAAAATAAAAAAATGCACAATATAAAGACTTATAGAAACAATAATATATGAGTGATACTAAAATAACACTGTCATTGTGCACTGAGCCAAACCTGAACTGTGGCTTTTTACTTCATAATTAGAATTAAATACTTTATCATATTGTTTCTTGGTGTTGATAACTATATAAATATATATATATATATATATATATATATATATATATATATATATATATATATATATATATATATATATATATATATATATATATATATATATATATATATATATATATATATATAAAAGATGGGGATATATTCAGAATTATTTTGGGAGTATCATAACTAAAAACTTAATTTATGAAATAAAAAACAATATCTTTTAAACTTATTTATTGTTTACAATGCAAATTCATCTAGATCCACTTATTTGGTAAACAAAGCAAGTCTTTCATATAATATATCAACTAAAAGACAGAAAATATGACTTTACAAACTGTATTGTAAATAAATCAAATGAACACATCATATTAGTCAATAATATTATTGAAATTTATTTAAAACTGAATAAATATTAGTTTAAATTTAATAAAAATAAATAGACTCAATTATGGGCTTAAAATCTGCGGAAATCTGTGGATTAATGCATGTGCAGATTCTGTATGGTTTTTAGTTAATTAGTTAATGAAAATAAATAATAAAATAATTTTTTATATTCATTCATTCATTCATTTTCTTTTGGCTTAGTCCCTTTATTAATCTGGAGTCGCCACAGCGGAATGAACCGCCAACTTATCCAGCATATGTTTTACACAGCGGATGTCCTTCCAGCTGCAACCCATCACTGGGAAACACTCATACACACTCATTCCCACACATACACTTCAGACAGTTTAGCTTACCGAATTCACCTAAAGCGCATGTGTTTGGACTGTGGGGGAAACCGGAGCACCCAGAAGAAACCCACGCGAACGCAGGGAGAACATGCAAACTCCACACAGAAATGCCAACTGACCCAGCCGAGGCTCAAACCCGTGACCTTCTTGCTGTGAGGCGAATGTGTTACCCACTGCGCCACCGTGCAGCCTCAATCTAGCTAACTAAAATAAAAATTGTAATAAAAAATAACATCTTTACAAAACTGTAATTAAAATAATAATGGATAATTAGAAAAATTGTAAGTTTCTTTTTAAAATATGAAATATGATAGTATTTACAGTTAATACCCTTGATAATATGTATTTTCTTTCTTTTTTTAAAATCTAGAAACTATAGCATCACACTCGCACTAAAATGACACTGAAAAGTTCTCATCCTACATTTCCAGACACAGATGATCAGGATGAAGCTCTGGCACCAGACACACTAAACGTGTCAGTCAGGAATGCATGACTGTGGCTTACAGACAGATATACCAGATATATGCGTTTGTTTATGATGGTAGCATGGTGGATATAAAGATATGGAAGTTCCAAACCCTGAAAACACTGACCCATTTACTGGAGAGTTGCTAAATATTCCTATCATGCAACATTTCCAGTGAATAATAGCTTCACATATACAGTGCATCCGGAAAGTATTCATAGCGCTTCAGTTTTTCCATATTATTTTATCTTACAGCCTTATTCCAAAATGGATTAAATTCATTTATTTCCTCAACATTCTACACACAATCCTCCATAATGAAAATGTGAAAAAAGAGTTTTTGAAATTGTTGCAAATTTATTAAGAATAAAAAAGCTGAAAAATCACATGTACATCAGTATTCACAGCCTTTGGCGTGAAGCTCTAAATTGAGCTCAGGTACATTCTGTTTCCACTGATCATTCTTGAGATGTTTCATACACCTGTCTATATAAGGTCCCAGGGTTGACAGTGCTTGTCAAAGCACAAACAAGCATGAAGACAAAGGAATTGTCTGTAGACCTCCGAGACAGGATTTTCTCGAGGCACAAGGCTGGGGAAGCTTACAGAAACATTTCTGCTGCTCTGAAAGTTCCAATGAGCACAGTGGCCTCCATCATCCGTAAGTGCAAGATGTTTGAACCACCAGGACTCTTCATAGAGCTGGCCGGCCATCTAAGCTGAGTGATCGGGGGAGAAGGGCTTTAGTCAGGGAGTAGATCAATAACCAGATGGTCACTCTGTCTGAGCTCCAGTGTTCTTCTGTGGAGAGAGAAGAACCTTACAGAAGGACAACCATCTGTGCAGCAATCCACCAATCAGGCCTGTATGGTAGAGTGGCCAGACAGAAGCCACTCCCCACCTGGAATTTGCTAAAAGGCATCTGAAGGACTCTCAGACCATAAGAAACTAAATTCTCTGGTCTGATCAGACTGAAATTGAACTCTTTGGAGTGAACGCCAGGTGTTACGTTTGGAAAAAACCAGGCAGCGCTCATCACCAGGCTAATACCATCCCTACAGTGAAGCATGGTGGTGGCAGCATCATGCTGTGGGGATGTTTTTCAGCAGCAGGAACTGGAAGACTAGTCAGGATAGAGGGAAAGATGAATGCAGCAATGTACAGAGACATCCTGAAGGAAAACCTGCTTCACAGTGCTCCTGACCTCAGACTGGGGCGACGGTTCATCTTCCAGCAGGACAATGACCCAAAGCACGCCACCAAAATATCAATAGAGTGGCTTCACAACAACTCTGTGAATGTCCTTGAGTGGCCCAGCCAGAGCCCAGACCTAAATCCTATTGAACATCTCTGGAGAGATCTGAAAATGGCTGTACACCGTCGCTTCCCATCCAACCTGATAGAGCTTGAGAGGTACTGCAAAGAGGAATAAGCAAAAATTCCCAGAGACAGGTGTGCCAAGCTTGTGGCATCATATTCAAAAAGACTTGAGGCGGTAATTGCTGCCAAAGGTGCATCAACAAAGTATTGAGCAAAGGCTGTGAATACTGATGTACATGAGATTTTTCAGCTTTATTATTTTTTATAAATTTGCAACAATTTCTAAAACTCTTTTCTTCACATTGTCATTATGGGGGATTGTGAGTAGAATTGTGAGGAAATAAATGAATTTAATCCATTTTGGAATAAGGCTGTAACATAACAAAATGTGGAAAAAGTGAAGCGCTATGAACACTTTCTGGATGCGCTGTATAGATATTGAGTGATTTCAGCATACTGTGAATACAGCACGCATGCCGTATAAACTTCTTTCATACTGCATGAAAAAAATACAAACACTTTTTTTTTTTGTATATAAAACAGCATACAATTCTTTTAAAAAGAGTTATTTTGGGTGTTTTTCAATCAGGCCAGAAGCTTAACCTCCTGTCTGTATACCGTTTTTCAAGATTAATGGTGTACATTTAATATGAAAATGCACACTAAATAGGCAAGCAAAAATAAAACAATATTTGTCAACACACATCCCTAGTTGATTAGTTTTATTAAGGCTTGCAAAGAATTTGATTACAAGTAGTCTGAAAGGATTCTACGCAGTTGGAGCCTTGTTTTATTAAATATCTGCTAATAAACACACATTTCCAGCATAAAGAAATGCTTGTTTGTTTTATTACAGAGCAGATTTTGAAAATCTCTGTTTAGCAATTGATAAAATACTAATGTAAAATGCATGTAAACGTATCCCTCTGTAAAACCCTTCAGAATACAGCTATGAATAATACTAAAGTTTATTGTAAATACTGCTGAAATTAAGACTTACAGCTCAGCGCAGAAGGATTAAAAAAGATTTTCAGTAAACAGCCTTTAAAAATTCATTCACTTTCTTTTTGGATTAGTCCCTTTATTAATCAAGGGCCACCACAGTGGAATGAACCGCCAACTTATCCAGCATCTGTTTAACGCAGCGGATGCCCTTCCAGCTGCAACCTATCACTGGGAATCACCCATACACTTTCACTCACACACATACACTACGGACAATTTAGCTTACCCAATTACCCAATAGCGCATGTGTATGGACTTGTGCGGGAAACCGGAGCACCCGGAGGAAACTCACGCCAACACATGGAGAACATGCAAACTCCACACAGAAATGCCAACTGACCAAGCCGAGGCTCGAACCAGCGACCTTCCTGCTGTGAGGCGACAGTGCTACCCACTGCGCTACGCCCTTATCATTTTATCTGTAGTTTTAAATTACAGTATATATTTTTAAAGTGTGAAAAGAAACACTTACGATACAAAATTTGCACACCCAAATCTATATGTTAGGGAAAAATATTAAATAAAACATTTAAAAAGAGCCAAATTCAAGACAAACAAAACATTTTGTAGTTTGTAATATTTTTTTTTTCCAATATTTTGCATGAATTAAAATGTATTTTTCTATTTCTAAAGTTGTTCAGTGACTGAAATAATATTTTAATAAATATATCTGTTTAATAAATCTGTTTTGTTCAAATATAGCCACATATATGACCTATATTCACTGAGAAATGGATAGAAAAGTCCATTTTCAAAATGGGGTGTACTCCATTTTGGGGTGTACTATATTGAAACTATTTTATTCTCAATAATTGCTCAATTATATCATGCACTGTTTTATTTAAGCTGTTTATCCACCCTTAGACGGTACATACGTTTCTGAAAAGAGGAAGGGCAAGACTCTCAAAGGACTGAAGATCCACCACATACTGCCCGACTCTGTATTCACGTCCACCAGTGGCAGATCCAGAGCTGAGGTCAAACAGAGAGAGAGAAAGAGAGTGTGTGTGTGTGTGTGTGTGTGTTTGTTAGGGATGGACAAGGTAGATTTAAAAATATATGACAACATTGTCTGGTATTCATTGTGACAGTGATATTAGTGATGGTCCACTGAGAGCAGTGTTGGGTGTATTTACTTAAAAAGTAACTAGTTACTGTAATTAGATTACTTGTTTTGCAGAAAAAGGGATTACTTTACATCTTCAGGTAATGTACTTGTTTAAATGCATAAATTCAACAGTTCTGGGTCAATCAATTAAAAGAAGCAGAGTAATTAATTAGGTAGATTAAACATCCTTGCAAAACATGCATTGAAATATATTGTCATTGCTTTGAAATGTCTTGTGTTTTGATGCAAGTTTATTATTCTTAAAGTGTTATATTTTATAATAAAGCTAAAATGTCATGTTGGGCTCAGATATAAAGAGTTTCTATTGTCTATGAGGCATTGAGATGTATATGAAGGGCATTTATACGTAGAATTTTTAGTATTTAGTCCAGTAATTAAATAACTGAGTTACTTTTCAAACATTGTAATTAAAAATGTAATTTAAATACAATTTTAATGAGGTAATTAGATACTTTTTTTCACTGACTGAGAGACAAAACAGGTCCTGTATATAGAAATAAATGTATTTTCACATTTATATTTTACCTGACCCTTGACAGACGTCCTCGATCTCCGCTGACCGTCACCACATCAAATCCCACTCTCCTGCCGTGCTCGCGCACCTCCTCAGTGTAGAAACCACTGACCGACAGACCCGACAGGGCATCACACACCTTCTTCACCAGAGTGGTCTTACCCACACCTGCAGTATTTAAAACCTCACAGTTGAGTTGTTCAAGCTTAAAATGAAATGAAAGACCGTGTAGCGGCGTCAGGATCTGCAGGCGAGCGCAGAAACTCCATTGAAAATATGAGTTTATTTTACCACAGTATTTTCAATGGTGTTTCTGCGCTCGCCTGCTGATCCTGACTGCGCTAGCGGTTACAGTCTTTCATCTCGTTTTAAGCTTAAACAACTAAATAAATGCTTAAGTCTATTTAACTGAATGTATTATAATTACATTACAACATCGATGCTGTAAAGGGAACCTTATGTTATTGAAAATAGTCACATTAAGCTTTCACCAGAATTTTATCAATAGGGTATATGCCGAAGTTTGCTAAAGGTCTTTTAATTTGTCAGTATAACCTGGGTTAAGAGCTTCCGGTAAATTGTATGGCATTACAAAATATGCAAGTTTAAGGTCTGTTTTCCTTAAAAATCATCACTCCCTAAATGATATCCGATATAAAGTGGGTCTCAGATTGTACAAGAAGCACTTTTCACCCTCTGTTTCTGATCCTTCTGTTGGTTCGGTGTGCTCTACTGTCTTCAGCCAGTTTAAACAAACTTCTTTTACACAGCTTAAAGAAATAATGTGTCTGCTAAAGCTGTCTGGTTCTTCCACTGATGCTCTTCCACCATATTTCTTAAAGCAAGTTTTTGACACAGTAGGTCCTTTTATTGTAGCCTTAGTAAATCAATGTTTTAAAACTGGTAATGCACCTTCTTATCTGTCAGGCATTTTAACTGAGCATCAGCCTGGTCGGTCTCTTCGGTCATCTAACCAGAGACTGTTATGCATCCCTAAGTCGAGGCTGAAATGCAGAGGTGATTGTGGAATGCTCTGCCCCTCTGTGTCAGATCTGTTTCAGCCATGTTTGTTTTTAAATCTAGGTTGAAAACTTCTTTGATTTGGCATTTTATCAGTGAAAATTGTCTGTTTTAGCTATAATTTTATATAAACATTTGTTTTTTTATCTGTTTTGATTTGTATTGTGTAGCACATTGGCCAACCTCTCGTTGTTAAATAGTGCTATATAAATAAAATTGACATTGACTGCATAAAATTACATTTTCCCCCGCCATGTCTTTAAAATATGAACATTTATTTACCTCAGTATATTCAATGGAGCTTCTGCGCTAGCCTGCTGATCCTGACAGGTGTGTGCGAGTAAACGGCTTTTTGTCTCGTTTTACGTTTGAGCAACTAAATGAATGCCAAAGTATTTAACTGATTGTATTTTAATAACATTACACCATCGAAGCTGTAAAAGTTAACATATAAAATGGAAAAAAGTCACATTAACCGTTCACCGGATGTTTATCAGTATGGGAAGAAACACTAGCTCCGCATATATGTACCCTATTGGCTGAAAAACACTGGCTGCGCATATACAGCCATTAAGAAAGAAGCCAGAATTGTGAAATATGTCAGTTATTTTAATTGTTACACCGGGGAAACAAGCTTCCCTAAAATATTTACTAGATAATAAAATATGAAAGCCTGTTCATAATAGATAAACGTATGTAAGACGGAAAATGCTGTGATGTTCTAGTACGACAGGTCGCTTGGGTCAGTGGTCAGGAATGCTGTGCTTGATTTGCATATCAACGTACTATGCTAATAACAGGGGCTATGCTTGTTTATTTTGTTCAATATTATACAACTTATATAAGTGTTACATAAATCAGGTTATTAATTTTAATATGCTAAACGAATCATGCTCCTCTTTAAAAGCACGTCATCTAGATATTAGCTTTTAAACACATTTCCATGGCAGCTCAGCTCAGCCCATTGGAGCTTAGCGCAGATCAAAATACAGGTGTTTTGGGTTTGCTTCGTAAATTCAGGACTCATTTTTACCAGGAACTCCAGTCAGAAACACGTGCTTCATCGTGAAATGATAAATCCTGCTGCTTTCGGTTAGGTCAGGATCGCGCATGTGAGCTTCTTACTGCACTACTTCTTCCGGGAGCAGGAATATGACGCAGGAGTAGAGGGAGGCAACCAATTTCTATAAATACACACTGAAAGAGACTTTGGTGCAATTTAGAACTTACAAATGAGGGAAAAACACACCTCATTTAACTCAGTTCGGTTATTTGATCATTAATGTATTTCTCCCATCCAAAGATATTAAATTATCTGCTATTTTTTTTTATGAGAGAAAAAACAATATCTAAAAGAATTTGACTTGTGAAATACTAGTCATCAGATAATTCATTAATTTAGTTAACTGAGAACTTACCAGTTCCACCCAAGCAACATTAAATAACCAGTTTTTATTATACCGCTAAACTGCATGTTTTATTTATGCATTTATACAGTAAAATAATTGAATAGAATTAATTGTGTACTTTTTCTCTTTAAATAATACTGTGGAAAAACAATCAAGATTCATTCATTCATTTCGGCTTAATCCCATTATTAATTTGGGGTCGCCACAGCAGAATGAACCGCCAACTTATCCAGCATATGTTTTACGCAGCGGATGTCCTTCCAGCTGCAACCCATCTCTGGGAAACATCCACACACACTCATTCACACATACACTACGGAGCCAACCCAGTTCACCTGTACCACATGTCTTTGGACTGTGGAGGAAACCCACGCGAACGCAGGGAGAACATGCAAACTCCACACAGAAATGCCAACTGACCCAGCTGAGGCTCGAACCAGCGACCTTCTTGCTGTGAGGTGACAGCACTACCTACTGCGCCACTGCGTCGCCGTGACGATAACGATTAATCAATAAATTAATGTAAATGATATAAATCAAATATTCTTTTCCTCCTGTTGTCATTAGACAAGGACCATTTGAATTGTACCCACTGTACTATTTTAGTTAATATAAATAAGCTTTTCACATTTTCTCTCTGACATCTATAAAATATGTCAAATATATATTATACAACATTACCACTGAAGCATTCGTTTGTCTATTAAGCATAAGACGCCCAATTTAAAACAAATATTAGCTCAATATAATTAACATTCCCTTTTTAATAACACTGAGTATTAATGTAATATTGCTTTGCACACATGTGGATTAAGGTTTAGACACATCAGTATTTACTGCTTTATTACAATTGTGGATTTGCCACAAATACTAAAGTGTACAAAAATATCTGTTGACCCAGAATTTATGCATTTGTTCAGAGAAACAACACAAATATCTGAGAACCAATAAATACATTATATAAACAATGTAAAACTGTGTAAAATGTATTCATATTGATCAATAAAAACAGATATTTGTTGTCTTAAAGGGTGGTGCATTCAAAACTGAAAAGTCTGTCATCATTTACTCAATTTTTACTTGTTCCAAAATGGTTTCTTTCTTCAGTTGAACGCAGAGATCTGGAAAACCACTGATTTCCATTTGAGTTTCCTACTCCAGATCATTCTTCAAAACAGAATTAAAAAAATAAACTCATAAAGATTTGACGGTGACTAAATAGTGAAAAAAAATCTATGTTTTGGGTGAACTGTCCCTTTAAATCAGATTATCACAGTGCATATCCTGAAAGTTTGTTAATGACCAATTCTGAAATGTGATAGTAATTCCCATCCAGTCGCAGAGATCCTGAAAGAGATCCAGAAGTTCCTGTTCCTCCACTTGTTCCTGAGTCTCTTTCTTCAGCAGAACACAAAAGAAGATATTCCGAAGAAATCTGGAAGCTCATAGACTTCAACTTGTTTTAACTACCATAATGAAAGTCAAGAACATTCTTCAAAATATCTTCTTTTGTGTTCAACAGAAATAAAGAAACTCCTAAAAGATTTGAGGGTGACTAAATAGTGAACAAATTTCCATTTTTAGAGTGAGCTGTCCCTTTAAATCAGATTAATACAATCCAATCACAGTGTATATCCTGGAAGTTTGGTGACCACCAATTCTGAAATGTGATAGCAATTCCCATCCAGTCCCAGAAATCCCAATTCATCCAGTTTCTCCGACAATAAAATAGACTTTAGCACTGCTTTACTAGCATCTAAGTACTCTGGCTTAAAGGGACAGTGCACCCAAAACTGAAAACAGTGTCGCTTGTTCCAAAACTGGTTGAGTTTCTTTTCTTCAGTTGAACACAAAAGAAAATAATCTGGAAAACCCATTCATTCATTCATTTTCTTTTCGGCTTAGTCCCTTTATTAATCTGGGGTCGCCACAGCAGAATGAACCACCAACTCATCCAGCATTTGTTTTACGCATGCAGCGGATGCCCTATTAGCCGCAACCCATCACTGGGAAATGCATATTTTAGCCTACCCAATTCACCTGTACTGCATGTCTTTGGACTGTGGGGGAAACCGGAGCACCCGGAGGAAACCCACGCAAACGCAGGGAGAACATGCAAACACACACACAGAAACGCGACCTTCTTGCTATGAGGCGGCAACACTACCTACTGCGCCACTGCTTCGCCCTCTTGGAAAACCCATTGATTTCCAATTGTTTTTTCAACTTTAATGGTAGTCAACAACATTCTTCAAAATATCTTCTTTTGTGTTCAACAGAACTAAAGAAAAAGAAACTTCTAAAAGGTTTGAACGTGACTAAATAGTAAACAAATTTCCATTTAAGGGTGAACTGTCCCTTTAAATCCGATTAACACGATCCAATCACAGTGTATAACCTGGAAGTTTGTTGATCACCAATTCTGAAATGTGACAGCAATTCCCATCCAGTCCCAGAGATCCCAATTCAACCTGTTTCTCTTCATCCTCCTGTTTCTCTGACAACAAAATAGACTTTAGAACTGCTTTATTAGCGTCTAAGTACTTAAAGGAACAGTGCACCCAAAACTGAAAACTCTTTCGCTTGTTCCAAAACTGCTCGAGTTTCTTTTTAAAGTTGAACACAAAAGCATATAGTCTGAAGAAATCTGGAAAATCATTGATTTCCATTTGTTTTTCCTACTATAATGGACACCAAGAACATTCTTCAAAATATCTTATTTTGCGCTCAACAGAACAAAATAGTGAACAAATATCCATTTTTTGGGGTGAACTGCCCCTTTAAATCAGATTAACACAATCCAATCACAGTGTATATCCTGAACGTTTGTTGATGACCAGTTCTGAAATGTAATAGCAATTCCCATCCAGTCCCCAATTTATCCCGATCCTCTTTATCCTCTTGTTTCTCTAACAACAAAAGAGACTTCAGCACTGCTTTATTAATGGCTAATTCCTCTGTTTAAAGGAACAGTGCACCTAAAACTGAAAACTGTCATCATTTACTCCCTTTTCACTTGTTACAAAACTCTTTGAGTTTCTTTCTAAAGTTGGACACAAAAGCATATAGTCTGAAGAAATCTAGAAACCCATTGATTTTCATTTGTTTTTCCTACTATAATGCAAGTCCAAACATTCTTCAAAATATCTTCTTTGTGTTCAACAGAAATAAAGAAACTCCTAAAAGATTTGAGGGTGACTAAATAGTGAACAAATGTCCATTTTTAGAGTGAGCTGTCCCTTTAAATCAGATTAATACAATCCAATTACAGTGTATATCCTGGAGGTTTGTTGACCACCAATTCTGAAACGTGATAGCAATTCCCATCCAGTCCCAGAGATCCCAATTTATCCAGTTCATTTTCAACCTTCTGTTACTTTGACGACAAAATAGACTTCAGCACTGCTTTATTAACGGCTAAGTCCTCTGGTTTAAAGGGACAGTGCACCCAAAACTGAAAACACTGTCGCTTGTTCCAAAACTACTTAAGTTTCTTTCTTAAATTGAACACAAAAGAAAATAATCTGGAAACCCATTGATTTGCATTTGTTCCAACTGTCCCTTTAAATCAGATTATCACAGTCCAATCACAGTGTATATCCTGGAAGTTTGTTGATGACCAATTCTGAAATTTGATAGTACAGTGATTCCCATCCAGTCCCAGAGATCCCAATTTATCCCGTTCCTCCTCATCCTCCTGTTTCTCTAACAACGAAAATAGACTTCAGCACTGCTTTATTAATGGCTAATTCCTCTGTTTAAAGGAACAGTGCACCCAAAACTGAAAACTGTCATCATTTACTCCCTTTTCACTTGTTACAAAACTCTTTGAGTTTCTTTCTAAAGTTGGACACAAAAGCATATAGTCTGAAGAAATCTGGAAACCCATTGATTTTCATTTGTTTTCCTACTATAATGCAAGTCCAAACATTCTTCAAAATATCTTCTTTTGTGTTCAACAGAAATAAAGAAACTCCTAAAAGATTTGAGGGTGACTAAATAGTGAACAAATGTCCATTTTTAGAGTGAGCTGTCCCTTTAAATCAGATTAATACAATCCAATCGCAGTGTATATCCTGGAAGTTTGGTGACCGCCAATTCTGAAATGTGATAGTAATTCCCATCCAGTCCAAGAGATCCCAATTTATCCTGTTCATCTTCATCCTCCTGTTACTTTGACGACAAAATAGACTTCAGCACTGCTTTATTAACGGCTAAGTCCTCTGGTTTAAAGGGACAGTGCACCCAAAACTGAAAACACTGTCGCTTGTTCCAAAACTGCTTGAGTTTCTTTCTTAAATTGAACACAAAAGAAAATAATCTGGAAAACCCATTGATTTCCATTTGTTCCAACTGTCCCTTTAAATCAGATTATCACAGTCCAATCACAGTGTATATGCTGGAAGTTTGTTGATTGACCAATTCTGAAATTTGATAGTACAGTAATTCCCATCCAGTCCCAGAGATCCCAATTTATCCCGTTCCTCCTCATCTTCCTGTTAATCTAACAACGAAAATAGACTTTAGCACTGCTTTATTAATGGCTAAGTTGTCTGGTTTAAAGGGACAGTGCACCCAAAACCCCTTGATTTCCAATTGTTTTCCTACTATAATGGAAGTTGAGAACATTCTTCAAAATATCCTCTTTTGTGTTCAACAGAAAAAAAGAAACCCAAAAGATTAGACTATCACAGTGTATATCCTGGAAGTTTGTTGACCACCAATTCTGAAATGTGATAGCAATTCCCATCCAGTCCCAGAGATCCCAATTCATCCAGTTCCTCTTCATCCTCCTGTTTCTCTGATGACGAAATAGACTTCAGCACTGCTTTATTTGCAGCAAAATCCTCTGACACTCTGCCAAATCTCATGTCCTTTTCAGTAGACTCAAAGCTTTCAGATCTTCCAAACGTCCTGCAGACTGAGGGAGTGTTTGGCCCACTCATCTGTGACCCGTGCCTGCCGGCGGACACCTCATCTGAAGACACACTCAGAGCTGAAGTCTGAAGACGCGGTCGGATGATGTGTGTGCTTTTGAGGGAACGCTGAGGAGATTTTTCGGCTCTGGCCGGAACGGGAAGAGCTTTACTTGAAGTGCTGGAGCCGCTGTGTGCTTTCTGTCCACCTTTCTCTGGTTCTGGACTGCTGAATATGTCAGGTGTGTATCCGTCAGTCGTGTTTACGCTCGTGAAGTCATCTTGATACTCGAAGGAGGTGTTATTCGGATGATTATAACTGCTCGGTCTACTCTCGTCTTTAAAATTCATGAAACCTGGATTGTTTAGGGTTGATGAGGTCGAATTCTGACTTGGAATAAGAACTTTTTGGTTCCTCTCAATCAATGAGTCTTGACTTTCTTTTAAATTCGTTCGTATTTCCGATTTTGGCTTCATTTTGAAAGTGCTCATTGCTGTCTGCACATCTTCATCTAACCGAACACCTCTGCTGACAGCCTTTCGACCATGTTTATGATATGAAATCTTCGTTTTATTCGTCCGGTCTTGTTTAACGTCTTGATATTCAATGCATTCGTGCTGTGTGATGGGACTTGATTTGACCATCTTGAGCCTGAGACGAAACGTGTTTGTTAAGCCATATTTAAGCTTCCTCTTGGGCGACTTTTCTTCAGTTTTCTTCACAGACTTAATGATGTTTCCTTTTGTCCTGCTTCGGCCAGGTCTT
Organism: Danio aesculapii; assembly: GCF_903798145.1. Taxonomy (NCBI): domain Eukaryota; kingdom Metazoa; phylum Chordata; class Actinopteri; order Cypriniformes; family Danionidae; genus Danio; species Danio aesculapii. Next base: position 4,034,643 of record NC_079447.1, on the reverse strand, counting down.
TGAGGACTGTTTTTCTGATTCTCTGAGTGTTGTTTTGGTTCTGGTGTATATAACCATGCCAGGTTGGGATGGATTGATAACGGCTGCTGGTGTGGCGTCTGGACGTTAAGCTGTGATAGTTCGACTAGTAAAGCGTTCAGGAGTGGTAACTGTCTGATGACGTCCAGGAGTGGAGCTGAGTCAGTCTCTTCACATGGTGGCTTCGGAGTTGAATGTAACTTACTCAATCTGTTTGTGTCTGGAAATTCACGCATGTCAAATGATTCCTCCTCATCATTTACATCTTCTGGATCCTCCATATTTAGACTCTCCATTGCTGCTAGTAACCCTGTAAAGCCTGATATAGGAAAACAATGTTATTATTGAAATGTAACTGTTGCATGTGTTGCTTTTAGTGCTGGGAAAAATGTATTACATCCTAAATAAAAGGTTGCTTTGACATATGTCAAACTACATAATATATCATTCATTTCCTCTTCGGCTTAGTCCCTTTATTAATCTATGGTCGCCACAGCGGAATGAACCACCAACTTAATGGGAAACATCCATACACACTCATTCACACACATACATACAATATGGTCAATTTAGCCTACCCAATTCACCTATACCACGTCTCTAGACTTGTGGTGGAAACTGGAGCACCTGGAGGGGAGAACATGCAAACTCCACACAGAAATGCCAACTGACCCAGCTGAGGCTCGAACCAGCGACCTTCTTGCTGTGAGGCGACAGCGATACCCACTGCACCACCGCGTCGCCTACATAATATATGTGTGTATATATATATGTATGAATTTGTGATGCACACATACATAGAAACAAAACTATACAAAACCATTTTGTTACATAGATATTTAAATAAATGTATCATTTGTACTATATGTGTGTGTTTTATATCTAAATAGATATAAATATTTTCTCAAATATATTTATGGATGTGTGTATTTATAAACACACACACACACACACAGTATGTCAAAACAAACTTTTATTTGGGATTCAATTTAGCTTTTGTGTGTGTGTTTTTTTTTTGTTTTGTATCAAAAAGTAAAATATTGAAGAAAGAACAAACCCAAACTGACCAAAACACAAAGCCGCTAAATTTGGTGCAGTTTCTAATATTTATATATCATTCTGGACCACAAGACCATCTTACTGTATGTTGCACAGGTAAATAATAAGCAATTACCAAAAATACATTGTATGGGGCAAAATTGAATGCAAAGTTACGCTAAATTTTTTAGAGTATTTGGTAATTTCCATTTGAAAATATCCCGTTTGTAATATCAAATTCATTTTAAATCATTAATATGCACGGCTAAGAACAGACCGCTTTAAAAGTGACTGTCTCAGTATTTAGGTTCCAGATATTCAGTTAGGTGTATCTCAGCTAAATACTGTCATATATTTGCCAAATATTGTCCTAAAAACCATATATAAATGGAAAGCTCATTTATTCAGTTTTCAGAACAGAAATGTTTGTTTTAAATGGTAATAAATTGTCACTCATGACTGGTTTTGTGGTCCATGGTCACATCGCTAAAAAGTAAAATTGTGACAAAAACAAAATTCTTCTATATTTACAATGAACATGTCCCAGAATACATGTATTTAGATGCTTAGTTTTAATAACAATGATGAATAACAAACTATCTATCTATCTATCTATCTATCTATCTATCTATCTATCTATCTATCTATCTATCTATCTATCTATCTATCTATCTATCTATCTATCTATCTATCTATCTATCGCTTTAATTATCTATCTATCTATCTATCTATCTATCTATCTATCTATCTATCTATCTATCTATCTATCTATCTATCTATCTATCTATCTATCTATCTCTTTACTTGTCTGTCTGTCTGTCTGTCTATCTATCGCTTTAATTGTCTGTCTGTCTATCCATCCATCCATCTCTTTAATTGTCTGTCTGTTTATCTATCCATCCATCCATCCATCTATCTATCTATCGCTTTAAATATCTATCTATCTATCTATCTATCTATCTATCTATCTATCTATCTATCTATCTATCTATCTATCTATCTATCTATCTATCTATCTATCTATCTATCTATCGCTTTAATTGTCTATCTATCTATCTATCTATCTATCTATCTATCTATCTATCTATCTATCTATCTATCTATCTATCTATCTATCTATCTATCTATCTATCTATCGCTTTAATTGTCTGTCTGTCTATCCATCCATCCATCTCTTTAATTGTCTGTCTGTTTATCTATCCATCCATCCATCCATCTATCTATCTATCGCTTTAAATATCTATCTATCTATCTATCTATCTATCTATCTATCTATCTATCTATCTATCTATCTATCTATCTATCTATCTATCTATCTATCTATCGCTTTAATTGTCTATCTATCTATCTATCTATCTATCTATCTATCTATCTATCTATCTATCTATCTATCGCTTTAATTATCTGTCTGTCTGTCTGTTTATCCATCCATCCATCCATCCATCTCTTTACTTGTCTGTCTGTCTGTCTGTCTGTCTGTCTATCTATCGCTTTAATTGTCTGTCTGTCTATCTATCCATCCATCCATCCATCTCTTTAATTGTCTGTCTGTTTATCTATCTATCTATCTATCTATCTATCTATCTATCAATCTATCTATCTATCTATCTATCTATCTATCTATCTATCTATCTATCTATCTATCTATCTATCTATCTATCTATCTATCTATCTATCTATCTATCTATCTATCTATCTATCGCTTTAATTGTCTATCTATCTATCTATCTATCTATCTATCTATCTATCTATCTATCTATCTATCTATCTATCTATCTATCACTTTAATTGTCTATCTATCTATCTATCTATCTATCTATCTATCTATCTATCTATCTATCTATAATCATACTAAAACCTTTTACTTGTCAAAAACTGTATAGTAGATTATATTCAACATCAAATACAACACTTCATGAGATTAAAATCCTACTTTTCCTCTCCTGCTGGCTGGTCTCGTTGGAGCAGTAAAACAGTGGCGGATGACAGAAAGTGGTGTATTCCTGTGCATCCTCAGCCCACGACACACACTGTACAGCCCGCTCAGTCTGAGTATAAGCTGGAATCCCACACTCCTTTGCTTCAGATATAACTAGATCAGTAGGCTGCCCATCAAGACTTATTTCTTGAGAGAGAACATTACGCTTCTCATCTTCATTTTCACACTTTTGCTGATGCTCTTCATTCCCACAAGTCACGCCGACCTGGTAGACCCTGTTATCTGGGATATGAGGAATCAAATGAGCTCCTAAACTCACAATTTTATAGGCCAGAGAGATGACACCTATGGTGGTTCCCATCAGGTTGCAGATTGGGCTGCTCAGTCTCTCTCCATGAGCAGCAGGGGTGTTAATACCATGTTTTCCCACATCCACTTTAATCCTCTCCGTCACTTTGGCCAGAGAAATCAAAGAGCTGCCTATAAGTCTGGGAATCTCATCTTTAACATCGAGCACCATTGCGTAGAGAGGAGTGTTGAGGAGATGAGTGTGTAATGAATCTAGATTGATCTTGAACAGACATGATTTGCCTTTATGGAAGGTGTATTTAAGGTTGTCGCCGTCGTCTGCTTGAGGTACAGCATCGGGTGACACACATAGATCAGCATAGCCTGATTTTAATGGATCTTCTCGTCCTGAATGGTAGATTAGCAATGTGGGGAAATCTAACAGACGGATTCCCACTGCAGGGTCCAAAACAGTGCCACGAGAACCGTCGAAACGAACGTAATCGATCACCAGTTCTAGCGAAAAGAGAGTTTCTTGTGTTGGTGGCATATTCCTAAGTGTTGGAGTAAAAGAAAACGCATTTATATATGTTGTTTGAAAGTTAAACGTAACGGAGATTTATGCTAACGTCGGAAGCGAGCGTCGCATCACCTAGCAACGACACCGTCTCAGGTTTGATACGTCACGAAAGCTGTGGGTTTCTGGGAAATGTAGTGGTTCAGCTTTCCTCTTTTTAAAAACTATTTAAAGCGCTTAAGACATTGATTTAAATACAACTAAAGCGTATATATTATTGCTAAGCATAATTATGATAAGTGAAAATAATTTTTATTGTATTTCATTATATCTCTGTTACCTTTTATAATAATTATTTAATGGTTTGTCATGTTTAACCATGTACCCTTAGTATGTGATAACGAGTGAAATATTTACATAATAATAATAATAATAATAATAATAATAATAATGATGATGATGATGATGATGATGATGATGATGATGATGATGATAACTGTTGTAATAAAAATAATACTGCCTAAAATAAGAACAATAGTAAATAAACTATTTTTAAAAACGTTTTAAAGCAGTATTATTGTGCTTTTATTCAGGTTGACGTTTATTTAAATGCTATTAACAACACTTATATTTCATTACTAAGCAAGATTCTGAAAAGTGAAAATCATTTTTATTATATTACAATATATCTCTGTTACCTTTTATAATAATTAATTTTATGGCTTTCATAAGTTTCAAGTACCTTTGTTATAACCAGTGGAATATGTCAACAACAATAATAATGATAATAATAATAATAATAATAATAATAATAATAGTAATAATAATAATAATAATAATAATAATAATAACATAATATTTTTATTATGATTATTTTAATAAAATAGTATGTTTAGATATTAAATAGTATTAATTATATTAATAATAATGAACAATAATAATAGTAATAATTATAATATCCTTAATAATATTAATAATAATGATAATTCTACTACTTCCAACAACAACTATTATTATTATTATTATCAACATATGTTTGTTCATAATTATACATATAATTATGTGTGTATTTAAATTTGTAATGACAATAATAAAAATACATTTAAAATTCATATAATAATAATAATAATAATAATAATAATAATAATAATAATAATGTACCAATATTGTAGAAATGTTTAAAAAGTTCCACATGAACAGTGTAATGTGATTTATATTCAGATGTTGTCTGGTTAGGAATTTATATTTACTTATGTAGCATTTCTTGCATTTAATGTAAAATGAAAACTTAAAAAATAATAATTAAATAAAAAAAAAAACACTATACTGGCATTTCTATTAAAAAACCTGTAACTTGACTTGTTTCAAAATCCCAACTTTCCTTTATTAAGGTCATTTTGTATAATATAATATAATATAATATAATATAATATAATATAATATAATATAACATAATATAATATAATATAATATAAAATAACGTAATATAATATAATATAATATAATATAATATAATATAATATAATATAATATAATATAATATAACATAATATAATATAATATAATAAAAAATAACGTAATATAATATAATATAACATAATATAAAATAACATAATATAATATAACATAATATAATATAATATAATAAAAAATAACGTAATATAATATAATATAACATAATATAATATAATATAATATAATATAATATAATATAATATAATATAATATAATATAATATAATATAATATAATATAATATAATATAATATAATATAATATAATATATTCCCCCAGTTTTCCAGTTGGGGCCACTATTACTCCAGCTTCATATTATAGCTGTTTTTAAACTGATGTCCAAGGAATATTTCAGCCTCAAATCTCCATAAACCAAACAATTTCATTTTAATTGACCTGTTGTAAAAATATATAGTTACCCAAAATACCTGCTTTGAGAAGTCTGTTTACCGCTGTTTATATACATTCTTGCCCTCCCCGTGAACAAGTGCGTGGGCGGGGTTTGGCAACAGCTCGACCAATCAAATTCGAGAAGAGGCGGAGCTACAGGCCGGCTTCATGTGAGCCGAACAAACGGCAGTATTTGGATTGAGTGAGAGGAGGGTGAAGGTGCCAGCTCTCCTGTGAACTGTTTTGTATGGAATATGATCAAACCCCTGGCTTTGTATTTTAAAGGGATGAAACTGACACTCTTCTAAAATTATGGGACTTTCTTTTACTCTAAATACTGAAGGTAAGGCTCGTTTAAGAGATTTGTACTCACTTGTTACTTACTGTGTTGTGATTTTTAAATTAACAGTTAACGTTACTACGTTAGTAACGGTTGCAAACACTGCGATTGTGTTTTACTTTAGTTTGGTGAAGATGCTTTGTGTTTGATTCCACGAAAAATAAGCTGAATGCTGTTTAAGTTGCGATAAAATGGCTAGTATTTTGACTCAAACCCTAGTAAGCTGCCTACCCAGGCGTCACAGTCGCGTGCAGCAGGTTTTGGCGTCTTGGGCGCGTTCCTTGTCAATGCTAATGATGCCCAAAAATGATGTCTGTTTGACAGCTCACTAGGTAGTGCGAGAGTCATACAGTTTTGGAGTATTGTGAAATAATTACCTGGCTTCTCACTGTTGGTTAGTTTGCATGTCCTTGAACAATACTGAGGTGAAAATATCACACAAACAGAATCAGGCAGGTATACAGGTATCAAACAATGGAAAATGTCATTGTCTCTCAATAATGTTTTAATTGTTGGCTTTTTCTATGTTTATGGAGTTATCAAGTTAATTTAGTTCGGGGATTGTGATTTAAAAACACAAAGGCAGTCAAAATAAAGTTGATTTTATAGGTAGACTGGCAGATATCCACTAGAGGGCTCTTGAATTTTCGTAATGATCAACAATACAGCTATATGATGCAAGTATTGTTAATTTTTTTTGTTTAAATGTTTTTTATACAAATTATTACCAGTCATTTAGTTTTTTTTAAAGCACATCTAGGTTTATTATGAGAATCCTAAGCTATAATCAGGTATATTTGTTGAAATGTGAACATTTTATTTTGTATTTCCTGTTTTTGAAAATATTTTAAGTAAGATTTTTGTTTTTATCTGTTGTATTTCAGCTTTTTGTGCATCACATATTCTGTCTTTTCTTTTTATAGAGACTTCAAATCAAACCATGTTCGTATTGAACAAGTGCAATGGTAATTTCATTGGATTCTTTGAGATATCATAGGAATACCATGAAATCATTCATTGTATTTGTGAAAGTAATATGTCATTGTACTTTATTTGTAATGGAAAAAACAGCCTGTTCTGCTTCATAATCAATATTGATCTGTCATTTTTCAATTTCTAAACCGATATATCATCAGAAGTGCTGTAATATCAGTGTTAGCATTGAGGATGTTTGTGTTGTGTCACTCAGTACACTCCAGTGTTTTCTCTGTCTTCTGAAAAGTCAGTGTGTATCAGGTTATGGTCAGATAATTGCACATTTGATTAGACAGGTTACACAGCCAAGTCCTTGCAGTGTCAAGGTTAATAAAGCCATTTTCTTTTCAGTCGTTTCAGTCATACATGGGGGACACAGGCAGGGGAGAATCCTCTGATGTTCCCTTCTTTCATACCAGCGAGCAAAATTACATCTCCGTCTCTTAGGATAAGAAAGAAATACCTCCAAAGCATTTATACTTTGTTGACTCAAAAGTGTATTGTTCTTCAAGGTGAAGTAGGCTATTAAAATGGTTTCTGCTATACCAGTTTAATGCACAGATATGTGATCTATCATAATTGATTTGCCAAATGGTTGGTTTTGGTTAAATTGGTTGCAGATGGTTAAAAAAAAGCATAGTTAAAGGTGCAATGAATGGATGTTGCAACAGACTTGTTCTCTCTTAATGTGACATGCAACCAAATGCAGTGGATTAGCATAGCAAATATTGTTAATTGGTTTTTGAGTTGTGTATGTGGCACTCAGGCCATGTCTACACAGACATGAGTATTATTTTTTTTGTTGAAATATAAACAGCAAACAGCAAACTGATATTTTCCTTGCTTTCATCTGTAAAAAAAAATAATCTCTGTCCACATTAACATGCATTACAGTGCACTTTGGCATTTTCAATGCACACCGAACCAGCAGGTGGCGATAATAGCTGTGTTTCCATCCAAAGATGCGAATTAAATGTATGCGCAAAACTGGAATATCGCATTAAAGACGTGCGAATAAGCAGTGTTTCCATCCAATGAGTCAAACAGAACAAAATCGCCACTTCCTGATAAACTGGCGCCAAATATCAACAGTAAAAACAAACTTTGCTGCGGTAGGAGAAGCTGCGAGAATCTTTACTTCATTTAATAAATGACTTGCACCTCGGAAGACAATGCCGACATACATTGAACGTGTGGTGGCGCTTGAAGGCCTGATATGTGTAGCAAAGATACTCTTGATTCTAGAGGTAATTAATAATATAATAACACTAATACTTAGATGGTTAAGGGGTTTTAGAATGACCAAAACAACATTTCAGATGTTTTACAGCGTGCTCAGCCTGCTGGATTGTCCATTCACACACATTTTTATCATCACATGATCTCTTATAAAAAAAAAAAGATTTTTTTTAAATGCGCATATTGGAACTTGTTCGGTAAAAGTGTTTCCATCACAGTTTCTCTTACCGAATAAAATGTTTATCATACTCTGTTATGCGCATAAGTTTTTTTTTTTGTGCATTTTCAAAATGTTTGCACATCTTGCCATTTCCATCAATCGTTTTTTTAAATGCATAGACAAAATTCGCATAAAAATAGGTGGATGGAAACAAAGCTAATGACAATTTTATGCTGGGGTCACACCAAACAGGATATTAAGTATTTTTGCGAGTGTATTGCATTCAAGTCAATGCAAATGTGAGATCAGAGGTGGATTACCATCCCGCAGTGCGAACAATGTGGAATACGTGGTGTGTTTGCCGCAAGTAGGCATGGACTGTTTTAAGATTCTGATGGTATGATAACCTTGGATAAAAATATCACGGTTTCACGGTATTGTGATTACTTCTCTAAAATATACATTAGGAGCGGTATAGCAGAAAAAAATGGCGGTTTTAAAACCTTGACTTTTCCAAACCGCAGTATACCTTGAAAACGAGGCAAAGTTCGTAAGTTTGCAGCAAACTAGGGGTGGGCGATATGACCTAAAATTAATATCACGGTATTTTTCATCTTTTGAACGGTGACGGTATAATATCATGGTATTACTTTCAATAGCAAAATAATATACATCTCAAGGAAGAACGGACAAAAGAAAGTCTCACTTCTATCACTCTTTAAAAGTTTTGGTTTGGGTCATTGTAAATGCTCAGTCTCGTTATGAGCTGATCTTCATTTCTCTGTGTTGGTGGAATAAAGCAGGCGAGTCAGCCGCACCAATTTATGAGCAGACAGAGCAGGATTCTCGCGATGACCACCAGCGCAATACCGCTCTTTGTTATGAGCTGTAGTTTCAGTGTAAACTTAGTAAAGGTGAGTTTCTTTGGCGATGATGTGTACAGTGTTAGATTTTATATTTAGCGGACATTAACGCTGAACACGCGGTGAATGCAACGCATCGAGATTCGGGCACCTTCTCCGAAAACAACACTCGATTGATCTCAGCTGGCGGATCAACATTTACCTCATGTCATGATCGCTGTCCTCTGCGCCATTATTATTATTATAACTTTAGGTGAGGTTTGCAAACCTGTGCACTTTTCACTCTTCAGCCGTTTGCATTTCCTGCAGTAACAAAAGCTCCCTGTTATCTGACAGCGGGAAGCGTTGAGTGACTGACAGCTAATATGAACCAATACAGCAGCAGCAGGGTAGAGCGATTCAGCAAGTTTTTAGAGAAAATCAAATCAGATTGCACTACAACCATTATATTCAGTCGCACAAATGCTCCCAAATATATTATGAGGGCGCATAGATTACATTTCGGGCGCTCATGCGACCAAAATGGTTGCAGTTTCGAGCCCTGTAGTATAAGGACATGTATTCAGACCACAACTGAACGTTTGAAGAAAATTGAATGCCTTATTATTTAGAATTAGCTATTATTAATATAAATGCAGCCGTTCAAGGCGCATAATTGATTTATTACGGTATTAGAAAATCCATGTCGTGGCGCAATGTCACACAGGTGATGACTATGACACCGGTGTACTGCCCACCCCTACAGCAAACGCTTCACGTATTCAACGTTTGGTGTGAACCCAGCTGTGTTGGCAAATCAGAAAGGAGAAAATGGCGCATCTGCTGATGTCATGAGATGAAAACTCCAGTTGAAGTGTCAACTCTGGACCCAGAGTTTTGGAAAATCTTTACCCTGGCTGGAGTTTTCAGAAAGTTTCAGCTGCAGTCACCTGATACTTCATTTTCGTGTGGACAAACAGCGAAACCAAGTAAAAATAAACATGTGGTTATAAAAATATCTCTGTTCTTATGGTCAGGGCCTCAGATGTGTTGAGGCTGTTGATAAGCTTATTATCATCAAAACATATGCCTATGCACGTTCTCAATAATATATATGATGTGCATTTACATGTACCACAGATACAGGGACACTGGAGCATTTCAAAGTCACCTCGATCAGCTGGTTTGTCTATAAGCTGACATACGAGCGATCTGCTGATGAATCGTGACTTTTAAAACGCTCCAGTGTCCCTGTATCTGTGGTTACACTCAGTAAACAGTAGGGAGTTCTGTGAACTTGATGACTTAGGGCTAGACAGACTCTGCAGACATTTTTTGCTATTTCTGCTGAGAATTTTGTAAAAAATCTGCGGATTTATGCGGAATCATTTTAGAAGTATCATAACTAAAAACCTAACATTTGCAATAATAAATAATACTTTTTAAATTTATTTAATGTTTACAATGCAAATCTAATTAGATCTACCTAATTGGTAAAATAAAGCAAGTCTCTCGTATAATATCTCTACTAAAAGACAGAAAATATTACTCACAATCTGTATTGTAAATGAATCATATGAACATTTTAATATTACTATTATTATAAAACACAATAATATTAATGAAATTAATTTTAAAACTGGATAAATATAAATGTACACCCATTTACACAAATAAATACATAGACTCAGTGATGGGCTAAAAATCTGCAGAAATCTACTAATGACCTTCTGATGGCTTACTGATGACCTTCACGGCCATTCACAGTCATTTCTGTTGAGGATGTGAACTAAGGGTGTCATGATCCTCCAAATCCTCGATTCGATTACATTTCCGATTCTAAAGTCACGATTCGATTCAATTTTCGATTTAAAAAAGAATCTATGTTTTTGTGGTGCCTGCGGAGATGCCCTGCCATGCTAGTCATGCTGCCGGTGGAATAATATGGTATACGTACTAGGGTTGGACGATGTCGACCAAGTTGGCATCGTACGATGTCTAATATGAAACATCGTGATGGACGATGGCATCATCGTCATAGGCGGTGGTGAATTAATTATGAATAATTAATTAATTCATAACGAATTAATTATTCGTAGCCTACCGTTTAAACTCCCTGACCCGCATAGTCTTTGTTTTACCCATAAACAAATCATACTGTAAATGAATAAAGATAAGTTACACACATAATTACCACCTGTCAATCACTTGTTCCGCGGGACTCGTAAGTGGGTGTGAATAGGCAGAGTGATCTGTGTTCTTATAATGGCGTCGGTAAAAAAAGGTGCACAACCTACAGGAACCAGCCAACAGTATCTGAGGTGTTCGCTAAAATTACTAAGTACAAGTGTGAAAGTGAAAGATTGAAGCAGTCTCCTGACCCGCTGACTGCCTGGACTCGCTGTCTCGAGCGCATGACAGTGTGTATGCATGCCTGTGTGTATGTGTTCACGTGATGTGCGTTTTCAGCGGTAGTGAGGAAGGAGGGCTGCTCAGAAATGCAAAACGCCAGTGTGGATGTGGATCGTTGTCGTTCTAAAATGCCATTTTAAAAACCAAGATGTATCAGTGTAAACTGGGCCTGAGTGTGTATTTTTCACGAGCGTATTTGCAACGGGGGCGGGGCAGATGATCGCCATGCCGGCATCATCTATCGGCCCAACCCTATTACGTATATAGCAGAGCTTGCAAACTGTTTTTTTTTTTTTTGTCGACAACACGAACGTTGTCAACATAACTCACTGGAAATCCAAAATACTTCCACACCAGCGACTTCATTGAAAGAGGAGAGGGTTTAAGTTCTGTCGACAGGTCTTCTGCATCTGCAGTTCAACAAGCCTGTTTTTTTCTGCTTTGCAAGCCAAGCTGACGTGACATTGGGGCGTGGCAGCATCGACGATTCCGTTTTTTTGATCCGATAATTGAAATTGAGCATGAACTTCGATCGATTTCTATTTAAAACAATGGCAAATCAGTGCTGTTTAAGAACGCGCTTAACTGCGCTCCAATGTTAGCAGGAAATGGATGTTTTTCAAATTTCATTATCGATAGGTACCGAATTCCAGTATCATGCAACCTTATTACCAGCGGGAGCTCTTGAGAACTACTTGATCTTGGATCCCCTTTCATCCTAAATGACCATGCAGGAGCCCTGGGCTTAATTTTCTGCAAGCTCAGGGTTCTCTCCTGGGACAGCATGCCAAACCTGCTATTAGTATCAAGAAATATCTAAATGTGAACTCTTGAAATTGCAGCTAGCAAAAAGTATCAGTTGTAGATGGGTAGGATCACTAATTAAACTGACTTGTCAAATTAAAATCTGTTGCTGTCAATGTCAAAGAATGTTCATCCACTTAAACTCGACAGCACCTATTTATACAACGCAATCTTATGGCAATTCATAACTTTTTGATTTAGTGGCTAATTTGTATAAATATTCAAACATTTTAGTATGATTCGCTCAACTCCCAATAACGGTTTGTTTTAGGGGTGGGGTTTGGGGGTTTTATGTTTTCTTATGATTGAATTTGTATGACTTTGCACAAATTTTCTGACTATACAAATTAGTTATGTTTCCATGTGAGATCAGGCTGATTGGTCTCATTAGATGGAAGCGAAGCCATTTACACTGGTTCGGAATGGAGATGCATATTTGCATTTCTCAAGAATATTGACATGGCGAAAGCCTATGATCTAGTCAATATCTATTAAAAAGTCTAACAATAGACAGTTACATTAGGTGTTAAGGGAGTTAGATTGAGAGTTAATTCGTAAATGTCGAAATAGTACCACTGCTATTGAACTAAATGCTGGAATAATGCTGGAATTGCCCACAACTTCAGTTTCATCGTATTTCAATTCTGCTATTTTCCTGTTTATTACCATGAAGCTGCTTTCAAACAATCTGCATTGTGTAAAACAGTATATAAATAAATGTGATTGGGCAAGTTACGTATTTTCATTGTTATTGGCTTGTTTAAGTTTCCTCAATCGTTGCCTTACGTTCCCCTGAGATAAACAAGAAGTCTGTCTTCCCATCGCCTGGCTTAGATGGCACAGTGACGGCAGAAGGATGTTTGTCTTGCGTTTCACTCCTGAATGCATTCGTAACATAATGACAGGAAATTAAAGCTGGGTTTGGAGTCTCCTCTTGAAAATAACATCTGTCCTGACAGGTGCTCGCTACCCTCATGTCAAGCAGGAACGCTGTGCTTAATGCCAATGCTGTTTTGATGTTTGTTTTACTGTGTCAGAAATGCAAACGCTTCAGTCTGACTCAATATGACAGGGTTGTGAGACAGCATTTCTGAAAACATACGACATTTATCTGCTTGTCTAATCCGTCGGATAAAGGAATGGAATATCTCGAGATGTGGCAATCAGAAACAAGGATGCCAAGACAACTGTTTATCGCTGTTATCATCCTCATTGCATGATATTACAAGGATATTTCATGTTTAACTAGAAGAGATGAGATGGACTCCAAATGAAATGGATTTGCAGAGGCCATCTGCTCTTCATGTTTACTGGCAACTCATTCGCCAGCTAATGGAGCCCAGCAGAAATGGGCCTTCTTAAAAGTTTTGACTCTTCTAAAGCATAAAAATACCATATGTTTGCAGATGTTTAAGAAACCTCTTAAGTGAACATTCGTGTTTATCTGAAAAACAATGCTGAAGTCAGATTTTCTGCTTTGAAAAGGTCTGTTACGTGCCAGGACGTCTGTCTTTGTTTTGGTCTTTTAACTCGCCCAATGTCAGTTTAGTAGTAATGCTCCGATTGATAGGCCGCCGATCACGATCGGCCGATATTGGCTAAAGATAGCTTGATCGGCTAACCCCAAAAGCGCCGATCAAAAAAGCCGATCACTTGACGTAAATTGCTCGCATGACTTTGTCACACGTGCATGCACGGCGCACGGATAAACAACAGCAGAACAGAACGGAGCTTACCAGTGGCAAAATGAGTTACCCTGTCTTTTTCAAAGTGTCAAATAAAGATGTAAACTTAGACGTTTGCAATGTATGTCGTGATAAAATCCCTCGAGGTGGAAGCAAGCAACGGCATTTTAACACCACTAACATGATTGGGCATCTTAGATCCCGCCATACAACTGAATATGCTGAGTATGAGAAGTATGATTAAACAACGTAAACCATACTTCAGGGATAATACGAGGTGGAAAGACATCGCGTTCAGAATCATGGCATTCATTTGCCGCGACGAACAACCTGTGATGGAGGGCAGACGCCTGTCCAATGTCCCTGCTAAGCTTAACAGCACACTTTATTGACTCAAACTTCGAAAGACACATTGTGCTACACTGTCAGGATTTCACAGGGTCACATTCTGCGGAGGCTTTGGTGAACGCATTTAGCTGCATGTTTCAGTCACGGGGATCCAAAGAGAAAAAAAATCCACGCAATTGTAACAGACAACGGCAATATCACGCAGAAACAATGCGAGACGCAGATTTCCCTGCCTGGCCTGTCGTGTGTGTGTGTGTGGCACACACCCTCCAGCTTGCTGTGCATGTATGGCAAGCCGTTTTGACATTTAATCTATAACTAGGATCTATTTTCATTTTACGTGTGCTTATTTTTAGATACTAGTATCTTTTCCATTAAGTACTAGTACTTATTCATTAGATACTAGTGCTTATTCATTAGTGCCTATTCTTTAGATACTAGTGCTTTTAAAAATATACTAGTTCAATTCAATTCAATTCACCTTTATTTGTATAGCGCTTATACAATGTAGATTGTGTCAAAGCAGCTTCACATAAAAGGTCACAGTAAATAGGAACAGTGTAGTTAAGTTTGTAGTGTTTAAGTTCAGTTCAGTTTAGCTCAGTTCAGTGTGGTTTAATAATCACTACTGAGAGTCCAAACACTGAAGAGCAAATCCAACGATGCGCGGCTCTACAGATCCTGAACCATGCAAGCCAGTGGCGACAGCGGAGAGGGAAAAAAAACTTCACTAAAGGCGGAAGTGAAGAAAAAAAACCTTGAGAGAAACCAGGCTCAGTTGGGCACGACCATTTTAATTTCTCCGCTGGCCAAACGTCTTGTGCAGAGCTGCAGTCTCAGTGGCGGAGGCTGGAAGCTGGCCTCAGCGAAGACTCGTCTGTCTCTGGAGCGTCATAGGAAACAGTCTCATGTTCTCCACTCTTCCATGACCATCGCAGTAGTTGTTCAGGATTCGGCCAGGTCCAGGATATGGAAACCTTGGGATCATCTCGTCGTTGGTCTTGGATCGAATCAGTGACTCTGCATAGTCTGAGGGCCTCGGGAAGAGTATCCCCAGGTGGAAATGGAGAATAAAGAAAATAATTAGCGTAGCTGATGTTCACAGTGTATATCAGCAAGATGCATAACCTGTGTGGAAGCCCCCTAAGTGGTGCACTAAGTGTATGCTTTACTGAACAGATAGGTCTTTAATCTAGTTTTGAATTGGGAGAGTGTGTCTGAGCCTCGGACGTTATCAGGAAGGCTATTCCAGAGTTTAGGAGCTATAAATGAGAAGGCTCGACCTCCTTTACTCGACTTTGCTATTCGAGGTACTACCAGAAGTCCTGAGTTTTGAGATCTTAAAGAGCGAGTTGGATTGTAGCGAGACAGAAGATTGGTTAGATAAGCAGGAGCTAGATTATTTAGAGCTTTATATGTAAGAAGCAATATTTTAAATTCAATACGAAACTTAACAGGCAGCCAGTGTAAGGAGGATAAAATTGGGGTGATGTGATCAAATTTTCTAGACCTGGTTAGAACTCTGGCAGCTGCATTTTGTACTAATTGAAGTTTGTTAATAGAGGATGCTGGGCAGCCAGCAAACAGAGCATTACAGTAGTCCAGCCTAGAAGTCATAAAAGCATGGACTAGCTTTTCTGCATCTGAGATGGATAGCATACTTCGTAACTTAGCTATATTTCTCAGATGAAAGAAAGCAGTTTTTGTGACATGGGAAATATGATTTTTAAAAGTTAAATTGCTGTCTAATATGACACCCAGATCTTTTATAGTAGAACTAACGCTAACTTTGTATCCCTCTAATTGTAGATCGAGTTGTGAGATCTGCTGTGTACAGGATTTAGGCCCAATAAGTAATAATTCTGTTTTGTCTGAGTTTAAGAGAAGATAATTGTTGGTCATCCAGTCTTTAACATCTTTAATACACTCAGTTAGCTTGGACAGATTAGACGTCTCGTCAGGTTTAGTTGAAATATATAATTGAGTATCATCTGCATAGCAGTGAAAGCTGATCCCATGTCTTCTAATAATGTCTCCCAGGGGTAGCATGTATATTGTAAACAGTAAAGGGCCTAAAACTGATCCTTGAGGGACCCCGTATTTTACTGGGCTGATTTGTGAAGGCTGTCCATTTATATTTACAAACTGGTAACGGTCAGATAAGTATGACTTAAACCATTGTAGGGCATGTCCTTGGACACCTGTAGACTTTAAGCGATTAATAAGGATACCATGGTCAATGGTGTCAAATGCCGCACTAAGATCGAGTAGAACTAATAGCGAGATGCACCCTTGGTCAGCAGCTAAGAGTAAATCGTTGGTTATTTTCACTAATGCAGTTTCTGTACTGTGATGAGCTCTGAAACCTGACTGAAACACTTCAAAAACATTGTTGGTCTGCAGAAAGGAGCATAATTGAGCAGAAACAACTTTTTCTAGTATTTTAGATATAAATGGAAGGTTTGAAATAGGCCTATAATTAGCTAAGTTGCTGGGTTCCAGTTGTGGTTTCTTAATAATAGGTTTAATAACAGCTAACTTGTAGGGATTTGGAACATGGCCTAAAGATAAAGAAGAGTTGATAATGTTAAGAAGAGGTTCTCCTATAACAGGTAGCAATTCTTTCAGTAACTTTGTTGGAATTGGGTCCAATATACACGTAGCTGATTTAGAGCTATTTATAATTTTGTCTAGCTCTTCCTGTTGTATGATTTTAAAGCACTGTAGGTTATTTAGATTCAGAGGCGTGTTTACTGGATCTGAAGTATAAGGCGGTGCAGAAAGTTTAATATCTCCTATTTTCTGTCTAAAGCCTTCTATTTTATCACTGAAAAAATTCATGAAGTCATCACTACTAATTTGCGGTGGAACGTTTTGTTCCAAAGATGACCGATTATTTGTTAATTTAGCGATGGTGTTAAATAAGAATCTAGGATTGTTTTGATTATTTTCTATCAGTTTGCGGAGGTGCTCAGCCCTGGCAGATTTTAAAGCCCTCCTATAGCTGGACATACTGTCTTTGTATGCAATTCTAAAGACTTCTAAATTAGTTTTTTTCCATTTACGTTCCAGGGCACGGGTTGCTGTTTTGAGAGCGCGGGTATGACTATTATACCACGGTGTAGTTTTATTCTCTCTAGTCTTTTTTAGTTTGATGGGTGCCACAGTATTTAAAGTGCTAGTAAAGATGGCATCCATACTGCTGGTTACTACATCAAGGTCATTTGCGTTTGCGGGTGCATTTCGAAGTAGAGAAAGATCAGGTAAGTTATTTATAAATTCATCTTTAGTGGATGGAACAATAGTTCTACTAGGACGATATATCGGAGCGGATCTGCTAATTTCAGGTAAACACAGCTTATATAGTAAGAGGTAGTGGTCTGTAATATCATCACTTTGTGGTATAATGTCTACATCAGTGACCTCAATTCCATAAGACAGAATTAGATCTAGTGTATGCTTTAGGCGATGAGTTGGACCAATAACATTTTGCTTTATTCCTAGTGAGACCAGCAAGTCCGTAAACGCGAGCCCTAACGTGTCGTTAGCGTCATCTATGTGGATGTTAAAGTCTCCTACAATTAGTATTTTATCAGTTTTAACTAGTAAGTCAGAGATAAAATCAGAAAACTCTTTTAGAAAATTGACATAGGGTCCTGGAGGTCTATATATGGTGATTAGAGCGAGAGATAACATAGGTTTTTGCATAGTGTTTGGAAGGACAACATTAAGCGCTAGTACTTCAAAGGAGCTAAACATAAGTCCGTTTCTCTGATTAACATTAAGAATATCACTAAAGATTGACGCAACTCCACCACCACGACCAGTTTGACGAGCCTCATGTTTATATAAGAATCCTGGAGGAGTTGCCTCATTTAAACTAATATAGTCATTTTGTTTCAGCCAGGTTTCAGTGAGACAGAGTGCATTAAGATTGTTATCTGTTATTATTTCATTTATGATAAGTGCTTTAGGTGCTAGTGACCTGATGTTTAGGAGACCAAGCTTCATGAAATTTGTATTTTCACTTTTTCGTGTTTTTTCTGGTTTAATTCTTAATAGATTATTTTTGGAGCACACAGTACGTTTGTTTCTTGATCTAATAATACGAGGAACAGACACAGTCTCTATGTGGTTAGTTAGGTATGCATTACTGTTATTTTTGTGGGACGAATAGGAGTCTGTGTGGCTAATTTGTGAGTTTTGTGAATTTTTACTTACTAGTCAGATAGAGCGAAGTATTCTGGTGATGTTGTCCGACAGGAGTTCAGCTCCAGCTCGACTGGGGTGCAGCCCGTCAGCGCGGAAAAGCCTAGGACGCTCCCAGAAAAGATTCCAGTTATTGGCAAAGAGCAATTTTTGTTCTTCACACCATGTTAATAGCCATTCATTCAGAGCAAAAAGTCTACTGAACCTTTCATTTCCTCGGCGGTAGGTAGGAAGCGGTCCAGAAACGATGATCTGCGTGGCGGGCGAAGTGCGTCGAACCGTCTCGATCAGGCTCCTGAAGTCCTTCTTCAGGATCTCCGTCTGCCGGAGCCCGGTGTCGTTCGTCCCCACGTGGAGGACGGCGGCACCGAGGCTCTCGGCAGCGCTCAGGATAGTAGGTATCTGTGCAGAAATATTCTTAACTCGGGCACCAGGGAAGCAGAAAGTGCGTACTTTGTTACCTTTGGAGGAAGTGGAGCGGACGTGGCGGACGATTGAGTCGCCAATGATGGCAACATCGCGACCCGTCTCGCGGAGAGGGGCGAAGCGGTTCTCCGTGGGGATCTCGAACACCGGAGGAGGAGACGTTCTGCCCCGGGACCTGGCAAGCACCTTACGCGGTTGCACCCAGGGGCCGTGGTAGCCGGGAGTCGGCGTGAACGACGCCTGGGTGCACCGCGTCCTCGGTGCGCTGGGCCTGGACAGAGAAACACGCGGGGTTGAAGAAACTGGGAGATTGTCGTTGTATCGGACACTTACCTCAGACGAGCGAGTACGGGTTAAGAGCAGAGCCCTGATGCCCTCTCGCTTCGTCTCCAGCGAGCGAATCTGGGACTCCACCGCTTCCAGCTCCAGCTCCAGCGCCTCCATCGATGCCTCTCCTGCACTCAAGGACAGACACGCAAGCGACATTGTACAAGGTGAAGAGCAAAGCCAGAAAGTGAGAAAATAAATGTGTGAAAGGGGTTGGTAGCTTTAGCTGACCAGCGGTGCTAGCAGGCTAAAGCTACAAACACCAAGCGGATGCTCGAGAAACAGAACGTTTAAAAGTAGATTTGTTTGTATGAGTGTGTTAGGGGATTGTTCACCCCAAGTAGGAGAGATAAATATTTAGTGAATGAGGAAGTATTTTAAGATAAAAATGTAAATTGCGAATCTAAACTCCAAACAAACGCAGCGAACTCCAAACAAACGCAGCGAAGCAGTGACGTCACTCGACTAGTGCTTACTCATTAGACACTAGCTCATTTTATTAGACACTAGTTCATCTAGTTGTTCCTCCTTGTTTCCCTGCCTTGTTATTTAGAAAGGAAGGCATTGGCTTACAGTAGCTTACTACATTATTTTATTTTTTTTGATCTGATGTAGTTGGCTCCTGGTTCATAATAATAACAGAAAAACACACTTGCCATAGTTTTATCCTTGGTGGCAGTAGCCAGTTTTGGTGTAGCTTTACATTTTGCTGCCAATTATAAAATGTAATCAGTGTATTAAGAGGCTACATCCTATTAAGCTGATCTGATGTGTGTTGGTCTGCCTGACCCCTCTTTGTTTGCAATAATTTTAAGTTACTCTGCCTTATTTGGAAAAAATGGCCTACAGTAGCCTTAAGTTCTCATTTTCTAAAATAAACACTTGGTGGACAAGTTCTTGACTGTAGCCTATTTCTACTGTTTTTTTTTTCTTTCAATATAGTTAATTTAGAGTTAGTTTCATTTCTACAAATGGTGCAAACTCTGCTAAAATCTAGATAAAAGATTCCCATTCACTTGCCATTATGTGATCGGCAGTGATCGGCAATCGGCAGATCATGATTTTGGTGATCGGTAATCGGTGATCAGGCCCAAAAATGCTGATCGGAGCATCTCTACAGTTTAGCCAATTATATTTCAGCACCCAAAGTTGCCTTGTTGGAAAACAGCATTTTTCATTCAGTCAGTCAGGAAGGCTCTCAAAGCATGCGTCTGTGACTGAAATGCAACCTCTGGTGGACAGTAGCAGACTCCGAAATGAGACGCAGATTCAGAGTTACACATGAGGTGTGTTTATTAATTAGCAAATATATAAATATTACGAGCGTAAACATTAGGTGAGCAGATTATATTGTAACCCTGTGTCCTAACAACACACTACGTGACAAGATTTGCAGTGATATGCAATTTGGCTGTTTACACCAAATGAAGACAGAAATTTAAATACAGCAATTCAGAAGCACAGAATAGTGCACTCACTGCACTCCAATGAAATGGTAAGGTTTATAATCCAATTAATACATATTAAACCTCTTCAACATTAATAAAAATGTACATGCTGAATCACTGATATGTGTTGGCTTGCACCGAAGTTCCATTTCAAATGGTTTATTTTATTTTACAGATCTGAGGTGAACTATCTGCTGCTGCTTTTGGTTGTATGGCAATAAATGTCATGTAAAATGCATTCAAACTCACTTTATTAGCATTTAACACCGAATAAAGCACATGAGGTGTACCTAAGGTGATCATTGTCATTGTTTTCTCTTGTTCAGCTACAAGAAATAGAAGCTGTTTCTAAAATATAAAATTCAGGTGTTGGTTAGGACAAAAACTCCTTTTAATATGTCAAAAATTCCTTCTATTGTGTGCCGTTGCTATTATTTAGAACATGCTTTAAATCAACCTTAAATCAGCCTCCAGGCTCGACAGTCAGGCACACTGTTGTTGCTGTTGTTAATCTGGCCATCTGCACTTGCATTTGTTTTGAACCAGGTGTGCAATACCAAAGACTATAGAATACACAAGACATGTCACTCTTACTTTTGAATGAGGAAAAGTGTAACTGTCAATATGGCGAATGAAGCCCCGTCTTCTAGTACAGGAGCCAATCAGTGATCGCCATATGGTGAATAAGGCCCACCTTCTAGTACAGGAGCCAATCAGCGATCACTATAGAATGACAATTTTCAGAGGGAGGGACTCAGAGCAGATGTGAGTCTCTGCAGATTTTGTGTAATAAGAACATTTAGGAAATGAATCTAAATAGACAGTTGTAGTTTAATTTTATTGGTTATTCGTAATATGAAATGTAATCGTAAGCTTGGCAAGTAATTTTGAAGAATTTGATGTTTCCACATTCAAACAGAATGGCCAAGCGTACTGCCCAAGAGGCAATTTAAAGATGGCCGCCGAGTGAAATGACTTTCCTTAAAGGGACTTTGGCAATACCTAGTTCAACCACTGGGTGTCAAACTTGCATACTGCACCTTTAAAGCAATAGTCACTATTAAAGCTAAAAATAAAAGGCTGACACCAAGGATGAAACTTTGGTATATTGTTTATCCAGCATGTTTCTGTTCCAGATATGAATCTTGCAAATCATAAGCTCAACGAACATTCAGGGCCGAAACTAGATTCTAAGTTCTAGATGCACATGGCTGAAAACCGAAACCAAAACTGCAAATGCTTTGCGAGGTGCAAGCCATTGAAATGAATGGGTTTCATTGTGCATCGCTTTCCTTGTCTAGTGTGAAAGCAGTGCATTTTATTTGGCTCTCAATATTTCTCTTTTTGGACAAAAAAAAAACTGTATCCATCACATCTAGAACCATAAAGGGTGCAGGACTTTATAGTTTTTATGCATTGGAGAAGAATTCGGTGAAGGACTATCCAGTTAATAAACGCTTTGACATGCAAATATCTGCTTGGGCTGTAATCAGTCACCCATCTGGTTCATTCTCTCTTGTACTTGTTAATGACCAACAGTTGTGACTGGCATCATCAGATCAGATCTCTGCCAGCTGCTGGGTGACGCCACAACAGGCCTGTTTGTTTATTCAAACTGCATTAGTGTAACTGTTGTCATTTGGCGGAAACACAAGTATCATGACAATGAGTGTGTTTCTTGTTGGTTTTGGGATTTTGGTAGCAAATTAAATATTTTTATAAGAAGAGAGTGTTTTATCAGCTTGCAAATATGCACTGCTTATTTAGCCCACAGATTGAATGCTGCAGCTATTTGAATTCTCTGTAATGTTTTTGAAATGAGCAGTGCAATGGGTAGATCATTATATTGGAGATTTTAAGGCCAAAATTAAGATTTTATGTATCTTTGTAGAAGTCAAAGGGCACACTTTAGGTCGTTTGTTTGGAATTATCCTGCTGTGTGACAAATGAAATGTACTTCAGTCTCTCAGTTATTGAGTTTATAAAAGATGCATGCATACTAATAAGGAAAAGGCTTTAAAATCGTTTTGGCTTATGGGTTTGCACTAGGGGTGGGCGGTACACCGGTGTCATAGTCATCACCGGTGTGACATTGCGCCACGACATGGATTTTCTAATACCGTCAATACCGTAATAAATCAATTATGCGCCTTGAACGGCTGCATTTACATCAATGATAGCTAACTCTAAATAATAAGGCATTCAATTTTCTTCAAACGTTCAGTTGTGGTCTGAATACATGTCCTTATACTACAGGGCTCGAAATTGCAACCATTTTGGTCGCATGATGCGGCCCGAAATTTAATCTATGCGCCCTCATAATATATTTGGGAGCATTTGTGTGTCTGAATATAATGGTTGTAGTGCAATCTGATTTGATTTTCTCTATAAACTTGCTGAATCGCTCTACCCTGCTGCTGTATTGGTTCATATTAGCTGTCAGTCACTCAACGCTTCCCGCTGTCAGATAACAGGGAGCTTTTGTTACTGCAGGAAATGCAAACGGCTGAAGAGTGAAAAGTGCACAGGTTTGCAAACCTCACCTAAAGTTATAATAATAATAATGGCGCAGATGACAGCGATCATGACATGAGGTAAATGTTAATCCACCAGCTGAGATCAATCGAGGGTTTTCGGAGAAGGTGCCCGAATCTCGATGCGTTGCATTCACCGCGTGTTCAGCGCAAATGTCCGCTAAATATAAAATCTAACACTGTACACATCATCGCCAAAGAAACTCACCTTTACTAAGTTTACACTGAAACTACGGCTCAAAGAGCAGAATTGTGCCGGTGGTCATCATGAGAATCCTGCTCTGTCTGCTCATAAATTGGTGCGGCTGACTCGCCTGCTTTATTCCAGAAACACAGAGAAATGAAGATCAGCTCATAACGAGACTGAGCATTTACAATGACCCAAACCAAAACTTTTAAAGAGTGATAGAAGTGAGACTTTCTTTTGTCCGTTCTTCCTTGAGATGTATATTATTTTGCTATTGAAAGTAATACCATGATATTATACCGTCACCGTTCAAAAGATGAAAAATACCGTGATATTAATTTTAGGTCAAATCGCCCAGCCCTAGTTTGCACATCACACACACACCATGGCTTGTCAGCATTGGAAATGTACAGTGCTCTACATATATGATTACACTCCTCACAAATCTCTCATTTAAATGAATATTTTCTATAGGAAGCTTTACAATACTATATTTGTGTATATACATTAGATTAGTCAGTACTGAAGCCAAATCTGGTGTTAATCTAACAAAATAACTTATTATAATGATCCTAAAAGTAATACAACCAAATTTATTCACCCATTCATTTGTTTTCGGCATAGTCCCTTTATCAATCAGGGGTTGCCACAGCTTGATGAACTGCCAACTTTTCCAGCATATGTTTTACACACTGGGAAACGCCCATGCACTCTTGCATTCACACACATACACTACGGCCAATTTAGCTTATTCAATTCACCTAAAACGCATGTGTTTGGACTGTGGGGGACACTGGTGCCGGGACTCGAACCAGCAACCTTCTTGCTGTGAGGTGACAGTGGTACCCACTGAGCCACCGTGTCGCCCACAACCAAATTTATATGATAGGGAAAAATATTAAATAACAAATTGTAAAAAGAGCAAAATTAAAGAGAAAGTAAAGGGAACAAATTTGCAGTTCGTAATTTTTTCCCCCAATATTTCGCATGACTTTAAATGTGTAATTTTTCTATTTCTAAAGATGTTCAGAGACTAAATTAATATTTTAATAAATATATCTGTTTAATAAATCTGTTTTGTTCAAATGCACGGAAATATATGACCGATATTCACTGAGAAATGGGATAAAATGGGGTGTACTCATTTATGTTGAGCACAGTTATGTATATCATGTCAGAAAACATGTGAATGGTCTTCTATTACCATATTTTCCATAAATGCTATTGCACCAGACTTTGTCACGCCAATTCGTAACGTTTTGTTTTAGTGGCTAAATTATACAATCTCATTCATCCTCTTTAGTATGATTTACTCATCTCCCAATGATGATAGGGGTTTAGGGGTGAGGTTTGGTGTCACGCCGCCTCCTTTTTTGACGGGTTCCACAAGGCTGTGTCAGTCAAGTAAGCATTCACAGAATTTTATTTTTAAATATTGCGATGACACAGCCAGGGGCGTAGCAACTGGGGGGGACGGGGGGGACACGTCCCCCTCACTTTTTGGAAACAGGTTACTCTGTCCCCCGACTGGCCCACACGTTTTATTTGACCTAGCGGCCGCAAGTGTTCTCTGATTTGTTTCTTGATTTGAGTGAACGATCACTCAGCCAATCACAGCGCGAATCTCTTGAGCGTCTGCCACGAGCTTCATTCATTTATTCACTTTGCAGTCAAAGACAGTGATGACGCGGAAGGGAGCAACAGCTACAGCTGGGTAAATCACGGTAAATCACTAACGTTACAGAATCCTACTTTTGTTCCGTTTCGAAGTGAGAACCGTCCCTGGTGCTGGTGTCTTGTCTGGTGCTGAGCCAGAGAAAGACAGCGGGGTTAAGTTGGTTTTGTTTTCGGTATTCCTGACACATTCAGTGACAGACGGCATTAACTAAAAAACCTCTCACCCTAAAAAGATCTAAACTGTATTCCCTACAAAAAGACAAAGCTGGTTATGTTTCACAGCTGTCTTTCTTTTTTCACTCGATATTACGAGCTCTGCTTGAGCAGTCGCAATATGCGTTTAGCCAGAGAGAGCTCGCGCTGAGCTAAACTCTCAGTAAGGGACCGTCGGAAAAGTGCTTCTTTTTTTCGTTTTTTTTTTCCGAAAACAAGACCAACTTAACCCCGCTGAGAAAGACGTGTTATATTATCACATTTATGCAGCCTTTTTTACGACCTATTGCTTAGTTTATGATTTAGACATGTAAATACACACAAGTACTAGTAAAACAAGAACTTTAGCGTTTGTAAAACACACAAGGAAGTCTAACAATCCATTAAAATATAATTTGCCGATGTGTTTTAATCATATCAGATACACATAATGAAAGTAACTATAAAGTTGAATCTACTCCTCTCTAAGTTCACCAACCACTTACTTGCATGTATTTGGGGAGTAATTGGTGAATTTACGTGTTGAATCCTGCGTGTTCTGCGATGTCCATCTCACGTTATATGTGTAGTATCAACTTGCAATTTTGCAATTGCATTGTAGTATTTAAAAATATTTTCACACAGAGTAATGCTTAATTTAAATGTGTGTGCTTCTGTTTATTTATTGTTATTATTAATATTTAGTAATTATTTTAGAATTTTGTTTAAAAGATTATTAAATAAACTTTATTGCTAATAAATCATTAATCACTTTTGGGTGACCATACAGCTGTCCCCCCCACTTTTAAAATGGCTGTTACGCCCCTGGACGCAGCCATACTAAGTTTACTTTATGAGAATGATGATATTGGTGTTATCTATAAGTCAGAAATTAGTCAGTTTGTTGAGTGGTGTGATAGAAATAAGCTAAAAATAAATACTAAGAAAACAAGAGATGGTATTTGACCCAAAATGTATAGGTGACCATCATCAAGTGGTTGTACATGACCATCCTATTATACTCAGTCAGAAACCTATAAGTACTTGGCCATTTACATTGACAGTTCTTTCACATGGAAAACACACATTGAGTGGGTTTGTTCTCGTTTACACCAGAGATTGTATTTTTTGCGGAGGTTGCGTCTTTTTAAAGTTAACAAGAAACTCATGATGTTGTTTTATAGAGCAGTTCTTGAAAGCATTGTCAGGTATGGTATCACAGTGTGGTTTGGCAACCTATCTGTTCAGTGTAAATCTAAATTGATGCATCTCTTAAAGACAGCATGAATTGTTGGGCACAATGAATATTTTAATCCTCAAGTTTTATATGAGAATTGTGTCCTCTATCAGGTGGAAAGGACTGTAAACGATCCAACTCATTTTTTGTTTCCACATTACAAACTGCTTCCCTCTGGTAGAAGATATAGAGTCCCAAAGTGTAGGTTAAACCGTTATAAGAAATCCTTTGTACCTGTTTCAGTGGGTTTATTTAATAAGAGTCCATCTTAATTAGCATTATAAATTTTGTAACTGTTGTATTTTGTATTGTTTTTATTGCTTGTTTTTAGTGAATGTCTGCAGCAATATGGTGATGCCCATAACAAATTTCCTGTCAAGGACAATAAAGTTTTACTACTTTACTGCTACTACTTTTAAAAATCGTACATCAAAATTATGTCACTGAAACCTTGTGAAATTGTTCAAATTACCCAAAAAACTGACGGAACGTAAAATGGTTATATTTCCTCGTGCGTTCGGCCTGGTCAAAATTACATGATTACATCCTGAAATGATGTAAAATATTGGTAAATGAAATGTTTACAAACATTATCGACATAATAAACGTGTTTTAGTCCATTTGCTTCACAACAAATACAGTTTTACAATTTTCAAAATTAAAAACGAAACAATAAGTAAAAAATATATATATATATATATTATGGCTTTCATTAAAAACAGAATTAATTGTGTGCAAATATGGTTTGCATGCTTGATGCTAAGTCGTTTTGATTTAAAATAAATTGTATTGCATAGGCCTGCACGATATTGGAAAAATCTTGCGATTATTTTTTTGTTCTGACATGTATTTTGTGATATGAATACAATTTCAATAGATGAGTTGAATATAAACTATTTGCAAAGAAGTTATAATTTTAGATTGATTGGAATATTTCTGTAGGGGAGTGCATGAAATATAACGAACGATCTACAAGCGTAGATAAATTCAATAAAGAAAAATATAAAGATTAAATAAACAGCATTTTATCGATTTCCAGAGGAGTCGAACAATATTCAAGTATACAGTAATTGAATAATCAAATGTCAAATAATACTGCATAGCCTTCGTTTTTATAAAACAGTTCAATACAATTAATCTTTATTAATTCGACGAAGATAACGCAGTGTCGATCGCACGATCGCCTCACAGCACGAAGGTTGCTGGTTCAAGTCCAGGCTGAGTCAGTTGGCATTTATGTGGAGTTTGCATGTTCTCCCCATGTTGGCGTGGGTTTCCCCCACAGTCCAAACACATGCTCTATATAGTAATTGATTGAACTTAATTGGCCATCGTGTATGGGTGTTTACCAGTACTGGGTTGCAGCTGGATGGCCATCCGCTTTGTAAAACACATGCTGGATAAGTTGGTGGTTCATTCCGCTGTGGCGACTCCAGATTAATAGAGGGACTAAGATTGAATGAATAATTTGTTGAAGTTAACAGTACAATTTCTTATGCTTGAATGCTTTTTAAACAGGCCTTAAACAGCTTGCAAAATGATCAATTATAATCCAGACTAAGCGTTGTGTATATTTGTGCCTACTGCGAATGATTACTTTTCAATATCGATGGTGAAACGATATATTGTGTAACACTAGTATTGCACATTTATGGCATTTAATATTATTTATCCCATGACCTGTGATGATCGGACACAGCGGAGAAATTCATTTTATTTCCAAGACATTTTTAGCAACACCCTCTTCGACCTCTGGCTGTATTCTCCATCCTGATCTTTGGCTCGAACGCTTGACATTGTTTTTAGCTGAAGGACATGAATGCATATATGAAATATGAGCAAGTCTATATCCATGGTAGAATCCAATATCTGCACGCGTCCACCACAGTATCATCTCCTCTTGTTGCTGCGTGAAGAAGACGCCCTGCTAGAGTTTCTTACAGATGCTCTCGTCTCTGCACAGATATTAGACAGAGATGATTTATTGGCCCAGGGAATATGTGTTGCTTGCTGCTAATTTTGGCATTGTTGTTGATGTCTTTTTATCCTCGTTTGTCTGGTGTTGTGTAGAGATTTAGTCCCACAATGCATCACTGATTGCTGTCATAATTTTGGCAGAGATGTATACATGTACTCACACTAGCTCTTAAAAGTTTAAAGGGAGAATTCACACAAAATACTGGCTATTTACTCTCCCTCAAGTGGTTATAAACCTTTGATAAGTTTTCTCATGTCTCTTAAACACAAAAGAAGATATTTTGAAGAAAGCTGAAAACCTGTAACTATTGACTTTTGATAGTAGGAGAAGCAATACTATGGAAGTCAGTGGTTACAGGTTTTCAGCTTTCTTCAAAATATCTTCTTTTGTGTTCAACAGATGAAACGAACTCTAGTAAATAAGTAAATATGGGTGAGTAAATGATGACATGATTGATAATTTTGTCTGAACTGTCCGTTTAAGGTCAGTAAGATGTTTTTGAAAAGAAAAGTAGTACCTTTATTCACCAACAACTCATTACATTCAATTGTTGATTCATTTTCCTTCATCTTAGTGTCTATTTCAGAGGTCGCCACAGTGGAATGAACCGCCAACTATTGCAGCATATGTTTTACGCAGTGGATACCCTTCCAGCTGCAACCTAGTACTGGAAAACACTCATACACTCTTACATTCTCACACACACACTCATACACTATGGCCAATTTTGTGCATCAATTCCCCTATAGCGCATGTGTTGGGACTGAGGGGGAAACCAGAGCACCCGGAGAATCACAAATCTCACAGTTCGGATCACATGTTGTTGTTTTTTTAAGTCACAGATTGGACCATTTTTGGATCAACCAAAAAGGGAAGGAGACAAATGTAATTTGCTTTCCATTTATTACAAAAACAGCACAAGACACTTGTAGTTTTAACAAACAGAACTTGGGAGCTGTAGTTCTAGAAGAAATAATCAGCTGAATAAAAATAAATACACTGTAAAAAATCTTGTGTGCTATTTACTTAAAAATAAAGCGTGCAATAGTGTTACCACTATTATTTTAAAGTAGTTTGAAAACTTGATTATTTAAATTTTTTTTTTAAACCAAAAACCACTTCAATAAATCATGTGAAAATTACACATTTTTTGAGTGTTAGATGAGGATTTTAATGTTATTAGTGGAACGTGCTTGTAATTTAAGCAAATCTACCACCATTTTCTCACATCTTTTTTTTTTTTTTAATTAATTAATAATTTTTTTTATTTTTTTTATTATTATTTTTTACATTTATTATTTTTTATTTTTATTATTATTATTATTTTTTTTTTACATTTATTATTATTATTTTTGTTTTATTATTATTATTTTTTTTTGCAAAAACCACTTGAAAGAATCATGTGAAAATGACTTGGTTTTGAGTGATAGAAGATGATTTTAATATTTTTAATGGAATGTGCTTTTATAAATTAAGCAAATTAACCACCTTTAACTCAAATTTATTAATGGAAATTACTCATTTATAAAATGTAAAATATATCATTTATAATGAAATGCATACACAATGCATTTTTGCCAAATATCATTTTATTACATGTTCCACTGATCACAAAATGGTACAATATGTTAAACAAATCTATTTAAAATATACAGCAATGTTAAGCTCAGAATTAAAGTTCTTTATCCATGTCATGGAAAAAAAATTCTGTCAACTTTCTTTTGTACCAACAGTCACATTTTAGACAAAATCTGACAGAATTGCACAACATAAAAAACCAGTGTAAAAGCTGTATCGCAAAATATTAGCAACACCATCAGTCGATACAGTGAAAATTCCCCAAAAGTTTGTAACAGTGAATTTGTGTCAGAAACTTATTATATGTTTGTTTTTGGGTGATTTTAATTTGAAGAATACTTGTATAAATCCAGTTCAGCAATTGTAGATTTTCCAAGCCAGCCATGGCTCGCTCATCCTCCAAGACAATGCAGAATCCTCATGGTTGGTCATCCCTCTGCATTCCCACACTGTAAAATAAACATTAAGTTTATTATTATGAAATTGTGCAATTGTAAAATTAAAATGTATAAGGTTTACTAAAACACATTAAGAAAACACATTAAGGAAATAAACCATTTCTTTGTATCTCTTTGAACAGTAATTCTCCAAAGTGTTTGAGTAGACATTGCTGACTGACACTATAACACAAGTGCACAAGTATTTTGACTAATAATGGACAGGCTGTTTTCAAAATGTATACTAGTGTACAAACAAACAAGTTCATAAAAACAAACCATATTTATAGATGGAATAGTGTGTTTTACCATCATTTATAATTTATGTTGTGTGGGTGTTGAGATCCCGATCTTTCAATGATTAATCGTGCAGCTTACACTAAACAAGTATTGACAGAAAACACCTTTAATAACCTTAGAAACCCACCACATCCCGCATAACCCCCCTCAATTTCTTCTGTCATCATTTTATTTTTTACAGGAAAGCCTAAATGCTTTCATACATGTGATTTGAATAACGTGAGAGGTGATCTCTCTGTAATTGTTTCAAATTAATCTACAAGTAAAAAAAAATGGAATCCGCTGGTCACGTGTGTTCCAAACCGTGGGTTGTGATCTGTACGAATCGCATATCAATCGTGATCCATTACACCCCTAGTGCTAACCACTGAGCAACCGTGCCGCCCTCTTGAACAGAAGTATAGATTTTAAATATACTAAAAATAATATTTCTATAATATTAAAAAAATGTTTCTTCCAGCCGCACATAATCATGTTACAGCTTCAATGCAATCATGTTTTGCTCTTACTGCAGATGAAACACAAGTTGGTTATCTCTCGATCTGTCATTCATCCTGTTCTGTTTCTGTCATTATATCCTCCCAGAAACATCTACAGGTATATGAGATTTTGAAGTGGATAATATTTAAACGAAGGCCGTACCTAAATAACACAAACACTCCCTTAAGAGTGTTGTATCCCAAGTCAGAAATTGACACTCAGACAGGCGGTGAACAGTTATGAAAGCATCAGAGTGTTTCATTATACAAGGAAGCATTTGAGCGTTGAAAAATTCACAGCACAAGCCCATTTTGTTGTCAGAGATGTTGGCGTTTCTCAGACACACTCGTGACGTCTTGCAGTATTCATGCTTGAGGGACCAAAGTGGAAGAAACAGTTCATTTGCCATGGACTGTACTGCTATTTTCTTAGTGGAAAAGGAAAATATCTATAAGACACACATCTGTGTTTTTTTTATTTATTTTTTTATTCTATTCCTTTCATGTTTTCCATCATCCCTGCAAAGCAAAAATTAATAAAAAATTGAATAAACATATATGACAGATACATAAATGAATGCAATAGAAAAATAAATATAACATTCATCTATTTAGCTCTCAACCAATAATCTGCTGAAGCCACGCAAGAACTGCCTGCCTCATTTTCATCTTACAGATTAAAGAGTAAAAAAGACATTCAAGCATAAATAAATGCAATTAATTATAAATACATCCCAAAACCAATAAACATACATAAATGTAAAAATAAATAAAAGCATTAATAAGTTAAATGATGACAAATCAAATAAATAATTTTAAAGGTTTAAAATAATAAATTATAAATGAAGAATGCTGGCAGAAAATAATAAATGAAAGAAAAAAACAATACAGATATATTGCATTTAGGTTATATTAATTTATTTATCTATTGTTGCATTATGTATCTATCTATTTCTATTGTACATATATACACTACGCTTATTTGAGCACAATAAAATATGATCATGCCTTGATTATGAATGATTTCATTAGGACAGTAAGGTCTCACTTTGCTTAGACTAAAGTCTTGTCACTGAACAGAAATAATGTCCAGTATAGAATATGTGGTCATGCTGCAGTGGAAACAGAATGAATATTGTGTCTGACTCCATCATGAGCTTGGAGGACTGCATCCATACATCTCTGCAATGACTCAAATCACTGATTAATAAAGTCATCTGGAATGGCAAAGAAAGCGTTCTTGCAGGACTTCATCAAGAGTCTTTGGATTCATCTTCAATGCCTCCTCCTTCATCTTACCTCAGACATGCTCAATAATGTTCATGTCTGGGGATTGGGCTGGCCAATCCTGGAGCACCTTGACCTTCTTTGCTTTCAGGATCTTTGATGTGGAGGCTGAAGTATGAGAAGGAGCGCTATCCTGCTGAAGAATTTGGTTTGTAATGTAATAGGCAGCACTAATGTCTTGATACCTCTGGCTGTTGATGTTGCCATCCACTCCAAACCATGATTTTTTTCTTCACTAAGCTTGACTGATTTCTGTGAGAATCTTGGGTCCATGTGTGTTCCAGTAGGTCTTCTGCAGTATTTGTGATGATTGGGATGCAGCTCAACAGATGATTCATGGGAAAAATCCACCTTCTTCCACTTTTCCAAATGATCAACTAGAAGTCAAGTTAATAGCCATGATTCACAAGACATTTATTTATTTATGTGTTTATTTTTAGTTTTTGCAGGTTTGCAAAGTCAAACACCCATCATGCATGTTTATTTGCCAGCAAGTGTCAGTGCTGCGCATTTGTGGTGGATTTAGCTGATGTAATCCAATCGTGCCCATATGCCACATGTGATCTGGCACTGGCTGATGGATGGAGGCTGTCTGAAAGCAGAGGACATGATTAACATGTTTTGCTTTAATGGATGAAATTCTCTGGGATTGAATCCTAAACTAGTCGGGAACATGAGAATTAATGTTAATGGACAGATCAGATGTTTTCCGATCGAATTGGGTTATAAGTGTTTTGTTTTTAAAGGGACAGTTGACTCAAAAATGAACTTAGGTCAGCATTTACTCTCCCTTCACTTGTTTCAGTCCTCTTGTGTTCAACAGAAGAAAGAAACTCCAAGAAGAAATTTTGAAGAAAGCTGGAATCCCATTGACTTTCACAGTGTTTGTTTTATCTGCTATAGTGGTCACTGGCTACAGATTTTCCAATGCAATTCGTAACTTTTTGATTTAGTGGCTAATTCGTAAGAATTTATACAATCTTATTTGTACAATTTAGTATGATTTGCTCATCCCCCAATGACAGTTGTGTTTAGTGGTGGGGTTTGGTGCCGAGACTTCTTTTAAAAATGTAAAATTTTGTATGACTGAACTGACGAATTAGCTACTAAACTGATAAAGCGTAATTACGTTTTTTTCATGAGATCAGACTGGATTTTCAGCTTTTTTTGTGTTCAGCAGAAGAAGGAAACTCTTACAGCTTTGGATCCATTTGTGGAGTTTTAAAGTCTAAATGTTTGCACCTTAACTAGGGCTGCACAATATGTTGTAACATCACATCATCTAGATCAGGGGTGGGCAAACTCGGTCCTGGAGGGCCGGTGTCCTGCACAGTTTAGCTCCAACACTAATCAAACACACCTGAACAAGCTAATCAGTGTCTTCAAGATCGCTAGAAATCCATAAGCAGGTGTGTTTGATTAGAGTTGGAGCTAAACTGTGCAGGACACTGGCCCTCCAGGACTGAGTTTGCCCACCCCTGATCTAGATTATACACTACCTGACAAAATTCTTGTCATCAATCCCAGTTAAGAGCAACAAATAATATGAATTATTCCTGGCAATGTTGAACTGTATCCCAGTCATCACAAATACTGCAGAAGTCTTACTAGAACCCGCACCCGAAAAATCATGGTTTGGGGTTACATTCAGTATGGGGGTGTGT
>NC_079447.1:3965174-3995174 GCF_903798145.1 Danio aesculapii | reverse complement strand
TATTACCGCCTAATATATATATATATATATATATATATATATATATATATATATATATATATATATATATATATATACACATTAGGGTTAGGTGATGTCGACAAATTTTGCATCATACAATGTCTAATGTGAACATCCTTGATAAACTGTTGGACGTGCACTGCTCTCTGTGGTTTTGTGCTCAAAGCACCTGCTGACTGTCTGGAGCTCAGACGTGCACATATGCTAGAGTGCATGACAGTGTGTGTGTGTGTGTGGTCATGTGATGTGCATTTTCAGCGATATAGTGTGATGGAGGGCTTTTCAGAAATGCTAGATGAAACGCCAGTATGGACGTGGATCGTTTTCATTTTAAAAATGCATTTTAAAACTAAGCCTCTTGTGTTGTCTGTAACAGTGTTGTCCCGGTACTGAAGTTGTAAAATAGTTCATTTCTCGCTTACATTTAATCGCTGCTGAGCGCGTTCTTAAACAGCGCTGATTTGCCTTAGTCTTCACCAGTGCTCAACAGAAATGACAGTGATTGGCCGTGAAGGTCATCAGTTCACCGCACAGAGTTCACAGAGTACAAACACAGATAAACGAACAGTGGAGCGTTTTAAAGCCGCAAAGATCAGTCGAGTCATCAGCGGATCGCTCATCTGTGTTTGCACTCAGTAAACAGCAGTGAAGTACAGTGATCTGATGACCTCCATGGCCAATCACAGTCATTTCTGTTGAGCACTGGTGAATACTATGGCCAGTCAGCTGTGTTGCGTTTAACATTGCAGAAATGTTAGCAGGAAATTGACTTGCTATTTTTAGATCCCTTGGTATACCATATTACCGTATTACCGCCTAATATATATATATATATATATATATATATATATATACACATTAGGGTTAGGCGATGTCGACAAATTTGGCATCGTACAATGTCTAATGTGAACATCCTTGATAAACTGTTAGACGTGCACTGCTCTCTGTGGTTTTGTGTTCAAAGCACCCGCTGACTGTCTGGAGCTCAGACGTGCACATATGCTAGAGTGCATGACAGTGTGTGTGTGGTCACGTGATGTGCATTTTCAGTGATATAGTGTGATGGAGGGGTTTTCAGAAACGCTAGATGAAACGCCAGTATTCACGTGGATCGTTTTCATTCTAAAATGCAATTTTAAAACTAAGACGTATTAGTGTAAACGGGGCCTAAGTGTGTATTTTTCGCGTGCGGGTTGCTGCTGCAACGGGGGCGGGGTGGAGGATTGCGATGCTGGCTCAGCATTGTGATGTCTATCGGCCATCGGGAATGAACGATGGCATCGTCTATCTACACAAACCTAATGTAAAGTGGGTTTCCTCCAGTTGCTTCGGTTTCCCCCACAGTCCAAACACATGCGCTATAGGTGAATTAGGTAGGCTAAATTGTCCAAAGTGTATGTGTGTGAATGAGTGTGTATGGGTGTTTCCCAGTTATGGGTTGCAGCGGGCATCCACTGTGTAGAACAGTGCTTCCCAACCCTGTTCCTGAAGGCACACCAACAGTACATTTTCAACCTCTCCCTAATCAAACACACCTGAATCAACTTATCATAACATAAGAAGAGACTCCAACACCTGAAGTTAATGGCTCAGAAAAGGGAGACATCCAAAATATGTACTGTTGGTGTGCCTCCAGGAACAGGGTTGGGAAACACTGGTGTTGAACATATGCTGGGTAAGTTGGCAGTTCATTCCACTGTGGCGCCCCCCAAATTAATAAAGGGACTAAGCCAAAAATGAATGAGTGAATAGTCAATAAATACATGTGAAATAATTGGATATAAAAAAGATAAACAACTAAGACTTGCTTATATGAGACATTACCAAAACTTATATCATAAGATTCTATCATAATATTAATAAGTCTATCAATGTTCTTGTTTTGAACCAGTCTAGGAGATTTTATAAATCAGTCCAATTCAGTTTTAACATATGGAAGAAAGAAGGCTGTGCAATTTGAGAATTTTGGTTTGTGAATATATATATTTTTTTCAATTGAAGGAGGAAGTCCCATATCTTGTAAAATGTGTGCATTTTTTGTTTATTTAAGTTAGTCTTTCCAACATATGCTTTTCCAACATTTATTTATATTATACATTATATAAGATCTTATATATTAATGTATATACATGTAGGGGTTGGCGGTACACCGGTGTCATAGTCATCACCGGTGTGACATTGCGCCACGACATGGATTTTCTAATACCGTCAATACCGTAATAAATCAATTATGCGCCTTGAACGGCTGCATTTACATCAATAATAGCTAATTCTAAATAATAAGGCATTCAATTTTCTTCAAACGTTCAGTTGTGGTCTGAATACATGTCCTTATACTACAGGGCTCGAAATTGCAACCATTTTGGTCGCATGAGCGCCCTGAAATGTAATCTATGCGCCCTCATAATATATTTGGGAGCATTTGTGTGTCTGAATATAATGGTTGTAGTGCAATCTGATTTGATTTTCTCTATAAACTTGCTGAATCGCTCTACCCTGCTGCTGTATTGGTTCATATTAGCTGTCAGTCACTCAACGCTTCCCGCTGTCAGATAACAGGGAGCTTTTGTTACTGCAGGAAATGCAAACGGCTGAAGAGTGAAAAGTGCACAGGTTTGCAAACCTCCCCTAAAGTTATAATAATAATAATGGCGCAGATGACAGCGATCATGACATGAGGTAAATGTTGATCCGCCAGCTGAGATCAATCGAGTGTTTTCGGAGAAGGTGCCCGAATCTCGATGCGCTGCATTCACCGCGTGTTCAGCGCAAATGTCCCCTAAATATAAAATCTAACACTGTACACATCATCGCCAAAGAAACTCACCTTTGCTAAGTTTACACTGAAACTACGGCTCATAACAAAGAGCGGAATTGCGCCGGTGGTCATCATGAGAATCCTGCTCTGTCTGCTTATAAATTGGTGCGGCTGACTCGCCTGCTTTATTCCACCAACACAGAGAAATGAAGATCAGCTCATAACGAGACTGAGCATTTACAATGACCCAAACCAAAACTTTTAAAGAGTGATAGAAGTGAGACTTTCTATTGTCCGTTCTTCCTTGAGATGTATATTATTTTGCTATTGAAAGTAATACCATGATATTATACTGTCACCGTTCAAAAGATGAAAAATACCGCGATATTAATTTTAGGTCATATCGCCCACCACTATATACATGTATATAAATTTATGTAATACATTTATATAAATAAATATCATTCATTCATTCATTTTCTTTTCAGCTTAGTCCCTTTGTTAATCCAGAGTCACCACAGCGGAATGAACCGCCAACTTATCCAACGCATATTTTACGCAGCGGATGCCCTTTCAGCCGCAACCCATCTCTGGGAAACATCCATACACACTCACTCACACTCATACACTACGGACAAAGCCTTCCCAATTCACCACATGTCTTTGGACTGTGGGGGAAACCGGAGCACCCAGAGGAAACCCACGTGAACGCAGGGAGAACATGCAAACTCCACACAGAAACAGGCTCGAACCAGCGACCTTCTTGCTGTGAGGCGACAGCACTACCTACTGCATCTCCCCATATTCAAATATTATTATTTATAATGTGTTTAGAAACAATTCTCAGAATTGACTTTACACTGACTTTAATTATGACAGATTTTTGACATTAAATGTCATCTAAGGAAAAAGAAATGCATATCAAATCTTATTTTCACAATCACAAGATGTTTAATATGCAAGGTTTGTACTAATAGAACCGTTCTGTGAGTTGGAGCGGATTTGTATTTATTACACTGGGCTTTCCTATTATGAACTCTTAAAATGCTGTTTTTCTGGGTGAGGAGTTTCAATTATTGTGTCAAATGGAGCATAACCTTGACAGATGTGCGGTAATGTGGTCACGATAATATGGTTTGTGTTCGTAAGAGCCTCATGGGAGTTGATGCTGGATGGACTGATGTTCCAACCTCCTTCATCTGACCTTCCCCTGGCAAGATGGTGTTAGAAATCAGATTTTTTTTTCCTTCATGCTATGTAGGATAACAAAATTACAGCAGGTTTAATGCAATAAACGTGTCACTGTTTTTGAAATCTGCTGTCAGTATAATTAATCATTAGAGAATGATTTTATTTACAATGTTCTGCAGAACGTAATTTCAATTGTAACGTGTTTAGCATGTACATAATCAACTAGAGATTTCATTTATTAGCATGCTAATGAAGTATGAGTTATTTAATGTTAATTAAAAGCACTCTATGGATTGTCAGATTTCATTTGGTGGCTTTATGCACATTTTTATCTTGAAACCATGATAAAGCATAGACTTTTATACACTGCACCATGGTGTTTTGGGAGTATCATATGAATACCGTGGTGCATGAATATTATAATCATTCAGTGTCAGTGCAATCTCATTCAAACACTGCACCATGATGTTCATAGAATATTCTTATTTTAAGTGAAACAAAAGTTCACCTCATGCTTATTATAGAGGAACAATAGACCTGCAAAGCAAAACTGCTGACATGAGTGTTGTGACTATTTCTTTGGACTAAGCAATTTATGCTAAAATAACTTAACTTAATTACTTGAACAAGCATTATAAAAGGACGAGCATAGAATGTTGGGCAATGACAATCTTGGTTAAATATATGTGATCTTGAACATTTCTACAAGAAAACAGTAATGTGTATATAATATAATATAATATAATGTAATGCAATGTAATGTAATATAATATTCATTCATTTTCGGCTTAGTCCCTTTATTAATCCGGGGTCACCACAGCGGAATGAACCGCCAACTTATCCAGCATATGTTTTACGCAGCGGATGCCCTTCCAGCTGCAACCCATCTCTGGGAATCATCTATACACACTCATTCACACACATCCACTATGCACAATTTAGCCTACCCAATTCACCTGTACCGCATGTCTTTGGACTTGTGGGGAAAACCGGAGCATGCGGAGGAAACCCACGTGAACGCAGGGAGAACATGCAAACTCCACACAGAAATGCCAACTGACCCAGCCGAGGCTCGAACCAGTGACCTTCTTGCTGTGAGGCGACAGCACTACCTACTGCGCCACCTATAATATAATGTAATATACTATACTATAATATAATATATAGGGCGTCACGGTGGCGTAGTGGGTAGCACGATTGCCTCACAGCAAGAAGGTCGCTGGTTTGAGCCCTGACTGGGCCAGTTGGCATTTCAGTGTGGAGTTTGCATGTTCTCCCCGTGTTGGCCTGGGTTTCCTCCGGGTGGTCTGGTTTTCCCCACAAGTCCAAAGACATGCGGTACAGGTCAATTGAATAAGCTAAATTGGCTGTATTGGCGACTCCTGATTAATTAGGGGTCTAAGCCGAAAAGAAAATGAATTAATATAATATAATATAAAACAATACAATACAATATAATACAATACATTACAATATAATATAATATAGTAGAATACAATACAGTATAGTATAATATAGTATAATACAATACAGTACAGTACAGTACAATATAATATATAACACTACAAAAAAGTCAACTTGTTAAATTATTAAATGTTATACAATTTATAGTATTAATATAACACTATTTTTTAACTTTATATATTTTTCAAACAGCTAAAGTAGTTCCGGCAGGTTTTGAGCACGTCACATTAAGGTGTGCATTATTTCACAATATTTCAATGGCCCATCATCGGGCTGTTTAATGTTTGATACTGGTTGAATTCAAATCAATTCATCTTTATTTATAGCGCTTTCACAATGTAGATTGTGTCAAAGCAGCTTAACACAGAAGTTCTGTTAAATTGTGTCCGTCCAGTTTTCAGAGTTGAAGTTCAGTTTAGTTCAGTTCAGTGTGGTTTAATATTCACTGCTGAGAGTCCAAACACTGAAGAACAAATCCATCAATGCGCAGCTCCACAAGTCCCAAACCAAGCAACAAGGGTTTTCAAAAGGAGGCGTGGCACCAAACCCCTCCTCTAAACCTAACCATCATTAGGAGGTGAGCAAATCATACTAAATTGTATAAATGAGATCATACAATTGCATAAAAATTTGCCACTAAATCGAAAAGTTACGAATTGCTGTGAGCTAGCGTTGGTACATTACAGTTCCGTATTCAGCCTGATCTCACAAGGAAGCTTAACTATTTTATGTTTTTTTTCAGTTTAGTGGCTAATTTGTCACACTTTTTAAACTATAGTTAAAAGGAGGCGGAGCACCAAACCCCACCCCTTAACTTAACTATCATTGGAGGAAAAGCAATCGTATTTAATTGTATATATTAAGTCATAGAATTGCATAAGAATAGCCACTAAATCAAAAACTTACGAATTCGTGTGAGATAGCGTTGGTATATTGGAGTTCCATATTCAGCCTAATCTCATGCGTAAACGTAACTATCTCACGTTTAAAGGCGTATAAGTTCAGTAGTAATTTTTATTCTTTTATTCGTAATTTTTTTTTTTTTTTTTTTTGCATTATTCAAAAGGAGGCGTGGCACCAAACCACACCCCTAAACCCAATCATTATGAGGGGATGAGCAAATCATGCTAAATTGTATGAATGAGATTGTACAATTGCTTGCGTATTAGCCACTAAATCAAAAAGTTACGAATTGGCTTGAGCTAGCATTGGTGCATTATGGTTCTGTATTCAACATGATCTTACAAGGAAACATAACTATTTTAGTTTTTGTCAGTTTAGTGGCTAATTCGTAGCAGTTCAGTTGTAACTTAAAAATAAAAAAGAGCTTTTTAAAAAGAGGCATGGCACCAAACCCCACCCCTAAACTCAACCATCACTGGCAGATAAGCAAATCATACTAAATTGTATGAATGCGATCGTATAAACTCATAGGAATTAGACATTATATCCAAAGGTTATGAATTGGAGTGAGAAAGCATTGCCATATCACAACTTATTGAAATACAACAGCTGCATAATATCTTTAGGTGTGTTAACCACAGTGTAAGCAGAATAATTGATTCTGATTCATTGAATTATTAGAAAATAATGCACACTATATACTTTTTTACTTTTTTAAAAAAATAAGATTCAACAGTCCGTTGTCAATTATTCCCTACTTAAAGCTTTTCACTCTGTGGCAATGTGCTCTTCGAGCGCTTGGCTTTTCTTCAAATACGTTGTTTCCTTTTCCTGTTCAACTAATGAAGCTCTAATTAAGCTTAATTAGAGAGTCACTTATCAAGCAGTTCTGTGTTTAACCTTCTCTGTCAGCAGAACAGCCAGTCTGTGTTTCTGTCACAGGCCCGAGCTCATTTACTGATGCATGACAGCTGAAGTTTGACTAATTCAGCCACTCACATGCATCATTCAGTGGAATTTCAGAGCGCCATTAAATGAAAATAAAGTTATTGTTTTTTAACATGCTGGAATTAGTTTGAAGGATTTTAGGATAGTTTAAGGATATCTTATAGCTAGTGTGCTCCAAAACTAACAAAATTCATATTCAGAAGATATAAACCTGATATAAACATCCAAAAAAAACATTTTCACGTCACCTCATTCTTCAATATCTCATCATATCTTCTGACCAATGAAATGCTCTCTTGTATTCGTCATGCCCCGCCCCCCTTGACGCTTCTTATTTGTTTTTTATTTAATGCATTAAAGTTCAACTACTCTCACTGGCAAAGCTGTGATAAAACAAACACTATTGGCTGATTTTTAAATAGGGGAGGAGATACTACATGCCCCACCCACTGTCCATGAGATTACATCAAACATTGAATGATTAAACAAACACTATTGGGTGATTTTTAAAAAGAGGAGGGGCTACTATATTCCCCGCCTACTCTCCATGAGATTACATCAAACATTGATAAAACAAACGCTGTTGGCTGATTAAAAAAAAGTTTTTAAAGGGGAGGAGCTACTATATACCCCGCCCACTGCCCATGAGATTACATTTATATTCATTACATTTGTTGAATGATAAAACAGATACTGTTGGCTGAGTTTTAAAAAGGGGAGGTACTACTAAATGCCCCACCCACTCTCCATGAGATTACATCAAACATTGAATAATAAAACAGACACTACTGGCTTTCTACAGAGGAGCTACTATATGCCCCACCCACTCTATCAGATTACATAAAAAATTGGATGTTAAAACGCATACTATTTGCTGATTTTTAAAAAGTAGAGGTGCTACTATATGCCCCGCCCACTCACCATGAGATTACATCAAATATTTAATGATAAAACACACTATTGGCTGATTTTTAAAAAGGGGAGGAGCTACTACATGCCCCGCCCACTATTTATCAGATTACATTAAATGTTGTATGATAAAACAAACACTATTGGCTGATTTTTAAAAAGAGGAGCATCTACTACATGCCCCGCCCACTATTTATCAGATTACATCAAATGTTAAATGATAAAACAAACACTATTGGTTGATTTTTTTAAAAAAGGGAGGAGCTACTATATGCCCACCCACTCTGTCAGATTACATAAAAATTGGATGATAAAACAGATACTACTGGCTGACTTTAAAAAGGGTAGGTGCTACTACATGCCCCGCCTACTTTCCATCAGAGTACTTCAAACGTTGAACGATAAAACAAACACTATTGGCTGATTTTTAAAACGAGGAGCAGCTACTACATGCCCTGCCCACTATCCATCAGATTACATCAAATGTTGAATGATAAAACAAACACTATTTATTGGCTGATTTTTAAAAATGGGAGGAGCTACTATATGCCCACCCACTCTGTCAGATTACATAAAAAATTGGATGATAAAACGGATACTACTGGCTGACTTTTAAAAAGGGGAGGTACTACTATGTGCCCCGCCCACTCTCCATGAGATTATCAAATATTTAATAATAAAACAAACACGATTGGCTGATTTTTTTTTTTAAAGGGAAGGAGCTACTATTTCCCCCGCCCACTTTCCATCAGATTACATCAAACGTTGAATGATAAAACAAACACTATTGGCTGATTTTTAAAACAAGGAGCAGCTACTACATGCCCCGCCCACTATTTATCAGATTACATCAAATGTTGAATGATAAAACAAACACTATTGGCTGATTTTTAAAAAGGGGAGGAGCTACTATATGATCTGCACACTATTCATCAAATTACATCAAACGTTGAACGATAAAACAAACACTATTGGCTGATTTTTAAAACGAGGAGCAGCTACTACATGCCCTGCCCACTATCCATCAGATTACATTAAATGTTGAATGATAAAACAAACACTGTTGGCTGATTTTTAAAAACGGGAGGAGCTACTATTTCCCCCGCCCACTATCCATCAGATTACATCAAATGCTGAATGATAAAACAAACACCATTGGCTGATTTTTAAAAAGGGGAGGAGCTACTATATGCCCCACCCACTCTGTCAGATTACATCAAAAATTGGATGATAAAACACATACTACTGGCTGACTTTTAAAAAGGGGAGGTGCTACTATATGCCCCGCCCACACTCCATGAGGTTATATCAAACCTT
Source organism: Danio aesculapii (assembly GCF_903798145.1). NCBI lineage: Eukaryota > Metazoa > Chordata > Actinopteri > Cypriniformes > Danionidae > Danio > Danio aesculapii. The sequence continues at coordinate 3,985,663 of NC_079447.1, read as the reverse complement.
GAATAAAACTGCACATTTCAAGGCACTTCGCGGGCCCTTTAAAGCGTATCTCCTGCAATGTTAGTTCTGCTGTCTTTCATGCTTATCTCTTCTTTTGCCGGAGAAACTTCCTCTGGCCTTGTATAATTGCTGATGGCCATTTGATGAATATGAGTCTTTTGATAAAACCAGTGATTGTCCTAACTCTCCTGATCATGTGGTTTGGACTGGTTTCTGGAAACAACTGGTTTTCATTGTGTTGATTCGAAGTGATTATGTCCAAGCTGATGTATGTTTCTTTTGCTAGCAGTGATGTTCACAGACGCTTTGATAATCTGCTTTATTTTGATGTAAAGGATGTGAACGCTGTGGTATGTATTTGCTTTGATATGACAGACTAAAGGTCCTCTATTCCTTTAATGTGGATTAGATTAGAGTGTATGAATGAACTGCAGACTTCAGAGCTCGATTATATAACAAGAAGATCATGATATATATGGCTAGATAAGTAAAACCCATGTATGTTGACCTTGTAGGGATTGTTTTTGGGAATTAGTCTGAAAATCTAATTGAACTGCTATAGATGCAAAAAACGTAAACATTGTGCCAGCTTCTTCATGACGTCACGGAGCGCTGCTGGATGCTTGTTTACAGGATATACGTGATTTTGACAGGAAAGAGCTGTCATTCTCTGAAAGAGCCTTTTATCAAGTGTGTGAAGGAAATTGGCCTTTATTTCCTGTTGTGTTCTGCCATGCTGGTCACTGCATTGTTCTCACATAACAAGAGCTTGGAGGACACCAGTTTATTGTCACTCAAATTGCATTGAAAACCAGCTGATGCGTTTTACATTTGATTACTTCACAATATTTGGGAACATTATCCAAACCCAACATGCAAACCCAACATAGATCATGTTGTCCATCTCAGGCTGCACTTGTACTGAAGGTTAAGTATATTTCAAACAGGCAATATATTTACTTTTATCCATCCATCCATCCATCCATCCATCCATCCATCCATCCATCCATCCATCCATCCATCCATCCATCCATCCATCCATCCATCCATCCATCCATCCATCCATCCATCCATCCATCCATCCATCCATCCATCCATCCATCCATCCATCCATCCATCCATCCATCCATCCATCCATCCATCCATCCATCCATCCATCCATCCATCCATCCATCCATCCATCCATCCATCCATCCATCCATCCATCCATCCATCCATCCATCCATCCATCCATCCATCCATCCATCCATCCATCCACATTTAATCCCACATGATGCATACCAGTTATGTGTATACCCTCTTTTGTTAAAAAAAAAAAAAAAGGCAAGATAATTTTAATACCAAGGCGGCACGGTGGCTCATTGGTCAGCACTGTTGCCTCACAGCAAGAAGATCGCTGGTTTGAGCCTCGGCTGGGTCAGTTGGCGTTTCTGTGTGGAATTTGCATGTTCTCCCCGTGTTGGTCCGGTTTTCCCCCATAGTCCAAACACATGTGCTATAGCTGAATTGAATAAACCATAGTGTGTGTGTGTGTGTGTGTGTGTGTGTGTGTGTGTGTGTGTGTGTGTGAGAGTGTATGGGTGTTTCCCACTACTCTGTTGCGGCTCGAAGGGCATCTGCTGTGTATGCTGGAAGAATTGGTGATTCATTCCGACTAAGCCGAAGGAAAATGACTGAATTTCAATACAATTGCACGCACCATATATTGTCGTGAACTAATTTCTGGCTTAGTTCAGTTTTTCTTAAGCATGTGCAAATGTTTGGATAAATAGTCACCTTATAATTATAAGGTTCTATCTGACGTTTTTGTCAAAATTTAGTTATTGACATATTCTTATTAATTGACAACTTATTTACATTATGGGATGTTTTTTTATAAGTTGTTTACATTTTAAGACTTTTTATTTAAAAAACAAATGTGACACACATACTGTTTGCTATATGGAAAGCAAAAACTTTAAAGCTCAATATCTCAAAATCATTCAGAACGCAGACAGAACCTCATAATTTCAAGGTGACGAACTCTAACTTTCCTTTGTTCAAAAATAGAAGGATTTTGCAATGCAAATTTGTAAACAAAAATACAATGACTCTGCTTATCTGAATTAATTTATGTATAACTGGTGAATTGATTGTTATAGGGAACTGTAATTACCCTTTATACAAGGAATCCCAGACTTTTTAAAATGTAATTATATTAAATAACTACTTTGAGTAATTACACCTAACACTGCCCTACAAGTGGTGCTCTAATGATAAAGAAAGCACATCTTTACCTAAACATGTTATAGGTGATGTTTTACTATGTCACTTTATGCAAGTTGGTTGTGAAGACTAGTGTATTGATATATTTTTGTATAAATAATATAATTTATTTATTTTTAATAATGGAAATAATTCATTAAATAATTCTTTTTCATTTACGTGTATTTCCATTTATGCATTTGGCACACACTTTTCCAAAGTGTCTATCAACCTACAGTTGAAGTCAGAATTATTACACCCCCCCCCCAAATTATTATCCCCCCTGTTTATTTTTTCCCCCATTTTCTGTTTAACGGAGAGAAGATTTTCTTCAACACATTTCTAATCATAATAGTTTTAATAACTCATCTATAATAACTGATTTATTTTATCTTTGCCATGATGACAGTAAATAATATTTGACTAGATATTTTTCAAGACACTTCTATACAGCTTAAAGTGACATTTAAAGGCTTAACTAGATTAATTAGGTTAACTAGGCAGGTTATTGTATAGCCATGGTTTGTTCTGTAGGCCAGTGACCTTAAAATGGCTTTAAAAAATTAAAAACTGCTTTTATTCTAGCCGAAATAAAGCAAATAAGACTTTCTCCAGAAGAAAAAATATTTTAGGACATACTGTGAAAATTTCTTTGCTCTGTTAAACATTATTTGGGAAATATTTAAAGAAAGAAATAAAAATAAAAAGGGGGCTAATAATACTGACTTCAACTGTAGGTGCATTTTAGAATATTGTTAAAAAATGCTTAATGGAAATGCCAAGCTGCGCATCAATTTTGAAAATGCACATAAAAAAAGTTAAACGTCTGCACAAAACTGAGTAAAATAAACATTTTATCTGATATGAAAAAATGCGCATAGAACACAATGATTACATAAATTACAATGGAAACGCATTTACAGAATAAATTTCAGCCTGCTCATCAATGAAGTGATGTAATTAAGTTTGAACAGATGATGCGATGATAAAAATGTGCATGATGGAACGCATTAATGGACAAACCAGTGTTTCCAGCAGATTGTAAAACATCTGAAATGTTATTTTGCTCATTTCTAAAATCCCCCAGCCAAAGTCTGTCATCACAGTGCTTCAGTATTATTATTATATCATTATTCCCTCCAGAACTGTCTTGAGCATTCGTCTGAGCTCCCAAAGAACATCTCCCACCTCCAAAAGACACTGCATTGCGTTCATTTGGTTTCATATTCATGTATCTATTATATAAGATAAAAGGCCCACATTGGCTTCTCCTACCGCAGAAAAATCCAGTTTTTTTTTCGATGTCTGCTCCAGTTTATCAGGAAGTCACTATTCTGTTCTCTTTGACTTATTGGATAGAAACATTGAATTATTCGCAAATATTTTATGCAAAATCATAGTTTTGCATATTTAATTAGCATATTTGGATGGAAACAGCTTTTGTGTTTAAGGTATACCTTTTATTAGTACTTGCTTTATCTGGGAATTGAACCTATAACACTGGAACTGGTAGTAGGCTGTCACAATATCTATTTTTTTTGTTGTGCACCAAAATATTTTGCGATAAGCAATATTATTATCATTTCAGGACCATTTTATGCCCATTATATAATGCCAGAATGACAATATAATATCAAATTTCATTTAATTATAGTCATTTTGACAATTTAATAATCAGGCATTGGAATCAGAACGTGGAAACGCATAACCTAAATCAATAATGATAAATATTAACAAAAAAGTGTAAGGTAAAGAGTAACAGAGGCTGAGATATCAGCTAGCAGATTTATTTTCAGTCATCAGACACCCACATGAGAATATACTATAGTAATTTATATTAAATACTACAGTGTTTTTTAACCATACTGACACTGACACGTTCAATAGAGATAGAGATGTTGCGCAATCGGCTAAAGTGTTGCTATAATTGTTGTACTTGCGCTATATATTGCATCACCAAAAATGATTGAGGTCATGTCCATGTGTTGTGCCATAAGTCCATATATTGATTATTGTGACAGGCCTAACTGGTAGTGCTTTTCTGGATATTTGATCTCCTTTTCTTATATCTGTATAGATGCCCCCCCCCCTTTATCCACCTATAAACTCAGTTTCAAGGCAGATTATGATCCAGACTGACAGTGGCCTGATTCTTCCTCATCTCCTCTTTTCTTGTAATCCGTTGCTCCTTGGTAATGTGGTAATGCTCCTTGCCTTCCCTCCCCCAGTCCGCTCTGGAAGTTGACTTCACGTTCGGCTCTCTGTACGGATGTTCAGTGAAACAGAAGCCTGCTTTTGCGCTGTGGGGCGAAATGGAGGAGGGATGAAGCAGAAGTATCATTCACTCCCTTATTGTACCAGAACAGCATGAATTGAAGGGATTATTATGCAACAATGGCATTCGCCGCTTTGAAATGTTATGGCTGTACAATATGACGATATATACAGTTGAGTTCAGAATTATTCGCCCTCCTATTAATGTTTTTTCTTCAGATATTTCCCAAATGATGTTGAACAGATTCAGGAATTTTTCACAGTATTTCCAATAATATTTTTTCTTCTGAAGAAAGTTTTATTTGTTCAATTTTGGCTTAAATTTTAACCATTTAAGGTCAATATCATAAGCACCCTTAAGCAATATTAGTTTTAGATTGTCTACAGAACAAACCACTGTCATACAATGACTTGCCTATTTACCCTAACTTGCCTAATTAACCTAGTTAGGCCTTTAAAGGGCCATGAAAAAGTTTAGCCTTTAAAGGGCCCTCTCCATGTTCTCAGCAGGGTGTTTTTACACCTCTAGTTTGAAAAAAGTCAGGAAAGTGGCCGAGTCCAGCTCTGTTTAGGTGGGAGTGTCTAGTGGCAAAAGAGGGAAGGGTTTGCATAAAAAGGGGAGTTTTATTAAAGGGCACCTATGGTAAAAAATCGACTTTTCAAGCTGTTTGGACAGACATATGTGCATGTCTGGTGTATAGACCGTCATATTGGGGTGATATAAGCACACCCAGTGCTTTTTTATTTCAATTTAACAACATAAAAAACGGTGGACCAATTGGAGCGGGTTTCAAACCGACCGCAACTTTACGTAGGAGAGCGCTCCCCCCACCCACCAATATTGATTGACAGGCGCGTCATCATATCCTCAGTTTGTTGATTCACGTCCGCCATTTTCAGCGGGAGTTGAAGCGATATCACTAAAGGAACACCCCAGCTCTATTTTTAGATGCAAGGCTCATTGGGCTCAACACAAGATCAATATTCTCCACAGTATCGCTCTAATCGGAATTATTGGTTGTATCTTTAGGTAGGTTTGCAAACATGTGTACTTCTCATTGAGTCTACCTTATACTTCAGCCGTTTGCATTTCTCGCGATCCCAGAAGCTCCCTGTGATCTTAACTAGCATGTGTTTTAGAATTCTAAACATCGGTTTCTATCAGGGTACACTCAAGTCGACGGCTGGGCGCCGCGGACCGCTGCAGAAACCTATGTTTAGAATTCCAAAATGCGTGGCGCAACGATTCGGGACACTTCATGTTTCTGCCGCGCCACAGAGAGTGTCTGGTGTGCCGTGTCGCGGCTTCGAGCGGTGCATCCGGTGCCTCAGTCAAAGTTAATTCAGTGTGCGTGGTTATTAGTCTCGGTGTACAAGCTCTGCACTTGAAACTAGCACACAGTTGGCTGTAAAACTGTACAAAGACCATATGATTTTGTACTCTCTGCTTGGTCTCCTGCTCCTTCTCGCAGTCTGCCTGTCAGACTCTGTTGCAAACACAGAGCGGGTGAGCTCATGGCCCCGCCCCCTTGTTACGTTGGCGGGAAGTTGAAACTAATTTACATGTGAAGCAACACACCCCTAAATCAGCGAGCTGTGGACACGCCCCCAACATGACACTTTTTAACACATTATAATAAAACAATCTGAATTGTGTTTTAAACTGAACCTAAACTGGCACACTCAGAAGAACCATAATATTAAAATTAAATCATAAAAAAGAGGTAAACTAGGTGCCCTTAAGTGAACTACAGCTGATTTTCACGCCAGCAACACAGACGCAGAGACAGACAGTGACTATGTTTACATTAGTAATGGAATTATTTGCCTTAAAGTGAATAAGACAATGATATGATTAGTGTTTACATGAGTTGCGTTTTGAATGTAACTTTCATGAGCCCGTTTTACATGTTATAGCACATAATTCGACACAGCGCTATTCACTTTTCCTGGAATTAATGGAATGGTTTCATGGAATTTCGAGTGTTTCATTCTTAATTTGTCAACTTTAACTGCAGTTTCATTTAAGAACATTTCATGCATGCCCCCCCGTTACAAACGAGATATTGGATGCGAGGAACTGCTGGAAGAGTGTAGTTTTGATGGAAATTTGATACCGCACGGCGAATGGGAGAAAAAAAACCCTCGCAAACACTGCCATGTGTGTGTATAGACTATCCTGTCACATAATGCGGCAAGATTCTACATGACGGTGATTATTTGATTAAGGTGTTTACATGTTTACACTCGGAGAGCAGCATTTACAGCAGATCTTTCAGTCCATAATATTGTAGTGATATTAACGTAGTGTAAACTTAGTAACTAAATGATTTTGATTAGGGTGTGTCTTCGGTATTTCTGTTGCATGTTAGCAGACCACTGTAATCCACATGTGAGTTCAGCTCAGCTCTCATAGTGGGGAAACGAAAACAAAACCTTCATTGCAGGACATTTATAAACGCAACACTGACAACCCATGTCTCCAATAATTCTTCTTCTTCCACTTGTTTTAATTACGGTTGGCAAAACAACATGGCGTCTCTATGCAGTCTGAACACTAACAGGAAAAAACAGTCTTTGAAGCTATATCATGCATATTAATGAAGTTGCACCTCTAACACAGTAGAGTGCGCTGATTGGTTTGAACCAAGTCTTTCTCATGAATTAATGCTGAAAGCTCAGAGAAGTCACAATGTGCCAGCCTCCACACTGAAATTTACACAAGGATCTAATCGTTGTGACGCAGCTTCAAAATTTATTTTTAAACTGGAACGAATTAGCTCGAAATAACGCAAAAACAACCAATTTTCACTTTTTTTGTGAAATTCATTCATTCATTTATTCATTCATTTTCTTTACAGCTTAGTCCCTTTATTAATCCGGGGTCGCCACAGCGGAATGAACCGCCAACTTATCCAGCTTATACATGTTTTACGCAGCCGATGCCCTTCCAGCTGCAACCCATCTCTGGGAAACATCCATACACACTCACTCATACACTAGGGACAATTTAGCCTACCCAATTCACCTGTACTGCATGTCTTTGGACTGTGGGGGGAAACCGGAGCACCCGGAGGAAACCCACGCGAAGGCAGGGAGCAACCTCCACACAGAAACGCCAACTGACCCAGCCGAGGCTCGAACCAGCGACCTTCTTGCTGTGAGGCGACAGCACTACCTACTGCGCCACTGCCTCGCTTTTGTGAAATATATGTGTCTTAATTGTGTTTATTGACACATCAATGACTGTCAACATCTCAAAATATTTGTTTTGGTGTTTCGTGACCCTTTAAATGTCACTTCAAGCTGAATACTAGCATCTTGAAGAATATCTAATCAAATATTATTTACTGTCATCATGACAAAGTTAAAAGAAATCCATTAGAGATGAGTTATTAAAACTATTATGTTTTGATATGTGTTGAAAAATCTCTCCTTTAAACAGAAATTAGCGGGAAAATATATGGGGGGCTAAAAATTCTGACTTCATCTGTGTATATATTATTTGGACAAAATTAAAAGTCTATCATTTTATGTTATGCTTGATTGTTTATTCCACTTTTTCATAATTTATATGAGTGCAATATTACATGCCATTACAGGGATGCAGACAGAAACATAAAAGGTACAAACTTTAAAGTACAATCTTTACATTTTGCATTTTATGCTATATTTTGCCATGTTTTTTATTCTTATGTTGGACCTGTACTCATTAGTTTTTTGTGTTTTATATTTTGTTAATATGCATTTTATGTTTCTATATTTTTAATCAAACATTTGCTCTGCACTGGAAAACAGGCTGGGTTACACACCATCAAACTTATTAGTTTTTACAAATTTAAGTGGATTGAAAATAAAACAATTAGGTTGTCCCCCAAAAAAACTCAAGAGTTGTTGTTTCAGCTCATTTTAAATAAGCAGATTGAGCAAAAGGCAAAAAAACAACATTTGGTGTGAAGTTAGAAATATGATCAGATATGAATGACTATATTTCTGAGTATATGCTTTATACATGCAAAAAAGAAATAGGCCTTTACACATGGACTATATAATTGATTGAATTTACAGAAATGGTACTAAATTATATACACTACCTGACAAAAGTCTCGTCGCCTATAGTTTTTAGGAATAACAAATAATAACTTGATTTCTGGTTGATCATTTGGTATCAGAAGTGGCTTATGTGAAAGGCAAAGACCTCTAGATTACGCTTATTTAACCAAAATAAAACATGATCATGCCTTGGTTATGAATTATTTCATTAGGACAGTAAGGTCTGACTGTGCTTAGACAAATGTCTTGTCTCTGAACAGAAATAATGTCCAGTATAGAATATAAAGGCGACGCAGTGGCGCAGTAGGTAGTGCTGTCACCTCACCTCCCACTTGAGTTTGCATGTTCTCCCTGCGTTCGCATGGGTTTCCTCCGGGTGCTCCGGTTTCCCTCACAGTCCAAAGACATGCAGTACAGGTGAATTGGGTAGGCTAAATTGTCCGTAGTGTATGAGTGAATAAGTGTGTATGGATGTTTCCCAGAGATGGGTTGCGGCTGAAAGGGCATCCGCTGCATAAAACATGTGCTGGATAAGTTGGCGGTTCATTCCGCTGTGGCGACCCCGGATTAATAAACGGACTAAGCCGAAATGAAAATGAAGGAATAAATGAATAGAATATAAAGTCATGCTGCAGTGGAAACAGAATGAATATTGTGTCTGACTCCATCATGAGCTTGGAGGACTGCATCCATACATCTCTGCAATGACTCAAATCACTGATTAATAAAGTCATCTGGAATGGCAAAGAAAGCGTTCCTGCAGGACTCCCAGAGTTCATCAAGATCTTTGTGTTCATCTTCAATGCCTCCTCCTTCATCTTACCCCAGACATGCTTAATAATGTTCATGTCTGGTGACTGGGCTGGAAGTATGAGAAGGAGCGCTATCCTGCTGGAGAATTTGCCCTCTCCTGTGGTTTGTAATGTAATGGGCAGCACAAATGTCTTGATACCTCAGGCTGTTGATGTTGATCATCCACTCTGCAGATCTCTTGCATGCCCCCATACTGAATGTAACCCCAAACCATGATGTTTCCTTCACCAAACTTGACTGATATCTGTGAGAGTCTTGGCTCCATGTGTGTTCCAGTAGCTCTTCTGCAGTATTAGTGATGATTGGGATGCAGTTCAACAGATGATTCATGGGAAAAATCTGCCTTCTGCCACTTTTCCAAATGATCAACTAGAAGTCGAGTTATTATTTGTTGCTCTTATAGCTGGGATCAATGACAAGACTTTTGTCAGGTAGTGTATATGTCTTTAACAGGATATGACCTATCGTGGTGATGAGATTGTTGTCATATTGCCCAGCCCTAGTTGAGTGTTATTGCAGTTCTGTTACAGCTATCACCACAGTGCATTTCCGATGGCTAGTAAACATTTTAAAGAGCTCATAAACATCCACATCTTTAAACTTGAAGCCCCAGACTGTCTTTGTCTGGGACTTTGCCATATTTGTGGTTTCTGAAGCAAAAGCCACATGTCGCAAACATAGGTATCTTTCTATGTAAGTATTATTTTTATTTGTTTAAATCCACAGTAAGCTTATAGTCCTGACAGGCAGATGGCGGAATTAAAGTAATACAAATGAAAGGCTTTTTGCATACTCTGCTCGTCATTGTTCAGTGACCTACAGCTCACCACAGGTCAGTTTTGCTGGATAATCCAACTAAAACTAGATTAAGTTGTGGTTGTGCATCGTAGCGTAGTTGATTTCTAGGTGATTCAAGCAAGTTTGGTTGTTAATGAAGGGACAGTTGGCTTAAAAAATGAAGGTTTTCTCACACTCAAGTGGTTGTATTGTGAACTTTAATGAATTTCTTTCTCCTGTTGATCACACGTTGAAAACAAGATATTCTAAAAAATGTTCAGATATTAACATCCATTTTAGGACTTCCACTGTAAAAGCCTGTGGCTATTTTATTCAGCATTCTTCAGGACATCTTCTTTTGTGTTCAACTCGAGACTGGTTTGGAACAAGTGATAATTTAGATTTTTAGGTGAAGTATCTCTTTAACCTACACTCTCAGAAATAAAGGTACGCTAGCTGTCACTGTGGTGGTACCTTTCAAAAGGTACACATTTGTACTTGAAGGGTCCATATTGGTACCTCACAAGTATATATTAGTACCTACAAATTTTAAGAGAAACACTTTTGTACTTTTTAGGTACTAATATGTACCCTTGAGGTATTAATATGGACCTTTTAGGTGCAAATTTGTACCTTTTGAAAAGGTACCACCGCAGTGACAGCTCGCGTACCTTTATTTCTGAGAGTGTACCAGACTGTAAAAGGCACTCTTTGTTTTTACAACGCAGTTTACCTACAGGTCAAAGGATCTGACTAACACACTCTAATGGTCAGTTTCCACTGAGCAGTACAACACAGTACACATTTTAAAAGTTCACACTTACGCCCCATTCACACGGGGCATCAGCGTCAGCGCTTCCCATTCACTTTGAATAGGGTGACGTCAGGCATTGCCGAACTGCATTGTGGATTTGACAGTGCCACTTCAGTGGCATTGCTCGCTGCAAAAGTTGGGACTTTCTCAACTTTATACCTTTATTATACAAGAACTGCACGATTCTGGCTAACATGAGAATCGCGAATTTTTTATTTATTTATTTATTTATTTTATTTATTATTTTTTTGCTTAAAATAAAGATCAGGATTTTTTCACGATTCTATAGATGTAAAATAAAGGTTAATATGACTGGGCTGTTATTATTGTTTTTTTCTCAAACATATGGTAAAACAACAGTAATATTATGTGTAGGTCTACTGGTTTCTATAAATAATTCTACTTGCTTATAATAATTCTGATGTTGAATTATGTTTGAGATATAGGCCTATGCTTGCAATCTGTCATTGACAACATTATTAGACCATTTAATTCACTGGTAAAATCAACATTATATAGGCTAGAAAAGTTAAACTGTCACTGTTAACATTTATTTTCATGCACAACCCTTTGCGTTCGCTATGAAAGAAAAAACAGATCAAAATGCTTGTCGTAATCATAACTCTAAAATGTGATATGATTATTTAAATGATGTGCACACTTTAGGTTTCATTTTCACTGCTAAGTGCTGTTCATCGTTACCGCATGGCTCTCAAACAATCACTCTGTGCCACAAACTGAATATTATTTACTACTTTATTACCTGTTACTCACAGCCTATGCAGGTTCTGTTCACTAAAGTAGACGCGCGCGCGCCCGCCCTCTCTGTGATAACAGCTCACGGTCAGCAGCTCACGTCACGTGTGATTTCCCGGCTGCGAATACATCATTATATTAAGACAAAAATGACATTTTTAGGTGAATTATACCTTATAAATACAGTATGTGACACTTTTAACATCATTTGGAGGTGTCCATGTCGCTGAGCAATGTATGTGAAGCAATGAAAAGACTCGTGCAGCCGCCTTTGCTTCTCTCCTGAACTTGAAAATATGATTGACTGAATCGTAGAAATGCTGGATTAAGATCGTCTAGGGGGTCGAATCGAGATCGCGATCGTGATCTTTTTTCGATTAATTGTGCAGCTCTGCTTTATACCTTTTAACCTTATGCTGTGTTCACACCAGATGCGGAATGCGCGGATAAATCGTGCAATTCGTGCTTAAATAGACGCGTGAACATTTTAGGTTTACTTCATTCGCACGTCAAATCCGCTTCATTCGAACATCAACTCCGCTTCATTCGGGAGTCAAATTCACTTCAGAACAGACGCGGATTCGTGTCATGGGCAGGACTACTGTCTGCCCGGTGACGGTAGCTTCATTGCTAAATGGCTGACATGGATTTTATTGAGAAAATAGCTGTGTTTATGTGCTTTATGAAGGCTGAAAAATAGCGTTGATTCGTTTGGAGCCGTGTCTTGAGTCCACTAGATCCTTTCAGAGGTGCACTCAGCTCTGTGAGCTCATAAACTCCTCCTGAAACTTAACCTGGATGATGGAACCATTTAGGGGTGTTTCAGACTGAGCCGAGCCCAGTTTGATAAACTGTTGTCAGTGTTGGCAAGAGGATTTTCCCCCGGGATACCAACAGGCGCATGCGTCATAATCACGCCCCCACAAGAGCAAGCTCCTGATTGGTTAACGTGTCGTGAATGTCCGCTGAAGTTCAGATTTTCAAACTCGAGCGATTCGCGCGTTTACCAAAAGTTATCGGCCACTGTAAAACAGGAAGAAGAAATTGTAATTTTTGCCATCATATGGATTTACTTTTATTGACTAGACACCGGCCTCACAGCTCTGTGAATGTCGGTGCCATTGCGATCATCAAATGTAGCTTGTGGTGACGCTACTGCGCTACTTGACCAAAAAAAAATAGCTTCGCTGCTGAAAAGCTTATTGATTTAGAAAGTAGCGACGCTTCCGCCACGCTACTGAGAAATGTAGTAAAGCTAGTAGAGTCACTTCATGTAGCTTTGCTATTGCCCAACACTGGCTATATCAATGCTCAAACACTGTATCGTGCAGCCCTAATCAGAATTGCGAAATCAAGATAACGGTTCTGTGATGATGACAGCTGTTTGCATAAATTCTCTGAGCTTGAATATGGACTTACAATGTTGTGATTTTGAACATGTGTTTCCCTTTCGTTTTTGATTTAGTATGATTTAGAACAATGAAATTCAGCAGCACGACTTGTTTCTCCTGTAGAGCCATCCCAGACCCCACAGCTCGTCTCAACCGGCTCAGTGTAGCATGTGATCTGAGGCCTGTTAGAATCAGCTTAAGAAATCCCATGTGAGAGTTTAAGGAGAGTCTGTTCCCATGCTGTGGACTGTTATTACGTGAAAAAAACACACCTTCAATAAAATAATTAAAGCAAACTCTTTTTTGTGTGTGTGTGTGCTGTTAAATGAGTCCCCTTTATGCTTAAGCAATCTCACGTCTGCCGCTTGCTTCGCCGTAAATGTCATATTTATCTGAGGCAGCTTTATTATATCTGCAGGGGAACTTCTTCTTTTTTTTCTCTCCCTCTAACTGTGAAATGAAGCTGTGAAGGAGAAGATCCTCTGCGGAACCGTCCAGAAATGTTGAAAACATCTCCAGACTTCAATGGGGAGCCCTGCAGTGAGGCGATAAGGGAAAGGGGAGCAGAAACCAAGGGTTTATTTGGGTCTGTGTTGTTGGGCTCCAGCAGTGCCACGATTAAGGACAAGCACCGTCCTCTGTTCATTTTTCATCTGGTGACTGATCTCGTCTCGAGGGCTTGGAAGAAACATTCTCTGTGTGTAACTGAAGCTCTCTTTATGTCACTCTGAATTATATAAACATTTATGCCGTGAGATTTTTCCGAGCTTTGAACACAGAGTCTCTTTTATGAACAAAACAAGCACCGTAGAGATGCGTGCTGCTTCACATGCTGTTGTGGTGAATTAGATCAGCGGTGTTTGCTGTAGCCTTGTTGAGCTTGTGACGGTTTAAATATTGTGTTTATGTGTCTTAATGCATCTGTTTAATGTATATGCACAGCTAGTGTTTTTCAGCCATCGAGAAACTTCCGGTTAAAGGTTAATGTGACGTTTTCAGTTTCATACGGTTGCTTTTACAGCATTGATGTAATGTAAGCAGGGCTTGACATCAACTTTTTTGATCGCCAGCCACTGTGGCTAATAGTTTTCCAACATTACTAGCCACTCGCCATTTTCACTAGCCACAATTTTATTGTTTGGAAAATATATTTTATACACATAAATATGACTTTGACAAGCTAAAATGACTTCATTTAGATTTTAGATCTCCTCATGCCTCCTCATTAATTTCACTTTCTGTGTGTCGTGTATAAGCTTGCTCAATAATCATGAGCAAATGGGTCATGGTTTCATAGTATTAACATTAGTTTTTATTTCACATCATTTTCAGAGCTCAAAATGGAGGATTTACCAAATTTATCCCTGACCACTCCAAATATAAACCATTAATTATTTCTGAGCCACTAATTTTAAATGTGTCAAAACAAGTAAAATATAGCTGTTTACTACTTTTTATTTAACAAAACATATCACAGTAATCTGTCCTGGCTAAAGGTGCCAGATCACCAGTTAACTACACATAAATGGGGAGTTAATCTCCCAATAAAGCAATGTTATTGTAGAAAATGATAATTAAACCATATTAAGGCAAAAGAAAGCAGGTAAAAACATACCGTGTGATAATGAAAGGATGATCACACACACAGGGGTAATGTTAGACCCATAAATAATCTGTTTAGAGAATGGTAAAGCGAAAGCAACGGGCGCTGCTTACAATAGCCGCATTTCCACTATCGGGCCAGTGCGAGCCAGGGCTTTAATCGGGCCAGCCCGGGAAGTTGAGAAATGAGGCCGAAATCATGTCGCGTGACCACTGTCGGGCTAGTTGCTCGCAGCGTGTCACGCAAACACCGCCCCCAGAACGTCCCCCGAATCAAACGTCACACAACCCGTCACACAACCCGCCCACTTCAGCGGGAACAAAAAACTCAAATTATAACCACAAACACAACCTGGCATCACTACGAGAGCTGGAAGATGGAGAACACCGAAGCGATTGCTTTTTTACTGTTTGTGGTCTGTTGGTGTAAGGCCAGACAGCGATCCCTGGATAAGGACATTCGAGTTCGGCGGCATTTACTTTTTTCTTCTTCTTAGTGAGTTGATCAAGCGCGATAGCAAAACAAATGTAAGGGAAGAAAGCATCTTGTCTCCTCTTTACCTGACAGGAAAACTCCGCCTTTGTACGTAACCCCGCCCCGAAGCCCCAGTTGGCCCTCCTTGGCCCAAGGTATTCGGCGGGCCGAAAAAGGCCGGACGCTGGCCCCAAGGAAGCCCCGCTTTGGCCCGATTACGCCCCGGCAGTGATAGTGGAAACGCGACTGGCCTTGGCTCACCCTGGCTCGCTCGCTTTAGGCGCGATAGTGGAAACGCGGCTAATAAGTCAACTCTGGAAATCTTGAAAGCAGCAAGACTGGGTGCATGTTCATCATGCATGTTTGTCTAGTCTATTTGAAAGAGAACCGATCACATCAGTTGTGTTTCTCGACACAGTTGCTTCACGAAAGGAAACGGGAGCGCGCATGCGTTATAAACAGTCGTGCGCATCACCATCAGCTGTTAGCGCGAGTGTTTATCCTCTCATTCGGTATTCACCTGCTTTGCTCGCGCGAAGTTGCGAACGCATTTATTTTTGTCAGTCGTGTTGCTTCACAATTCTAAGATCGCCTTTGCATGCATATTAGACCATTCTTATTGTCGAACACTGCTTTTAAGAATTATTATGCGGGAAAATTATTTTCAACCAGCCAAAGTGGCTAGTGGGAGTGTCTGTCTTACCCACCACCGCTGAAATCTACCCGCATTTGGTGAGTTGGCGGGTGTTGCCCTAAACGTAATTAAACCATAATCAGTTACATAGACTTAAGCATTCATTTAGTTGTTCAAGTGTTTCCATATTTTAAAGACATGATGCGGAACAATGTAATTTAATGAAGTGCTTTATTAATCATCATATCGTATATTAATCAGGCAGTGAAGATTAGGGCTGCACGATTAATCGTAAAAAGATCGTGATCTCGATTCGACCGCTTTCACAATCTTAATTTTCCATCTCTAAGATTCAGCCAATTATATTTTCAAGTTCAGGAGAGAAGCATAAAGGCGGACGCACAAGTCTTCCCATAGTTTTATATCCCTTGCTCAGCAAAATGGACACCTCCAAATGATGTTGAATGAGTCGTGTACTGAATTCATAAGGTATAATTTACCCAAAAAATTTGATAAAATTGCTGGGTGATAAAATTGATTTCGGTATTTATTGACTGAACACCATTATCAATATTGATAATAAAAAAACGTGTGATTGGCTGTGAAGGCCATCAGTTCACCGAACTCACCGCCGTTTACTGAGTGTAACCACAGATACAGGGACACTGGAGCGCTTTAAAGCCTTGAAGATCAGTTGATTCATCAGCAGATCGCTCGTATATCAGCTTCTAAACAGACCAGATGACCTTCATGGTTTTAAATTGCTCCAGTGTCCCTGTATCTGTGGTTAGACTCAGTAAACAGCGGTGCGTTTACTGATGACCCGGCTAATCACAGTCATTTCTGTTGAGCACATGAACACAATGGCAAATCATTGCGGTTTAAGAACACGCTCAACAGCGCTCAAATGTTCGCAGATAATGGATTTTTTTTTTTTATTTCAGTACCGATTGGTATCGAATTCCAGTATCGTGACAACACTACTCTTTGTTTTCTATTTATTCATTGTTTCAATTTTGTCCATTGTTCATCCAATCATTCCTTCAACCAAACATTCTCTTCTCTCTATCTTTCATTTTTTATACTGTTTGTTTTCCCCATCACTCAATAGTTCATTCCCTTAACTGTTTATTCCTTTCTGTTGTTCATTCTCTTCATCATTCCTTATTTTGCCAGTGTACTCTCTCTCCATCTGATCTGCCTATCCTTAATTCAACACATGCATCTTCCCTCAGTTCTCTTATCCAAGTCTCGCATAATGTTTCATTTTGTATTCAAGCTTCAGCGCTGTGTCTCATTAGATTATTAGCTGGTTTCGATTCGTAAGGTGAGAGTAACTTTACCACCAGCGGTCTGATGTCAGGTGTTATAAGCAGTCAGTGGAAGACAGGAGTTTATTCAGTTCACCTCCCTCCAACACTTTCCTTCATTAGAGCATTTCACTGGAGGAGAAACGGAAATCCAGCAGCTCGTCTGATCACACACACCTCGCTTCACCTTAGCTCTCGAAAGGATTGCAAACGATGCATTATGCATTGGTAAATTCATTCATTATTTTACTTGCTCACTCGTAGCTCATACATATTTAACCCACTGTGTCACTGTAAGCACGGTTGAGTTGCTAAGAAGGACTGTCTGTTTGATTTCTAAATTGATTTATTGATAAATTGTCATTGCAATCTTTTTTTTTTTTCTCAAATAGTATTACACTGACATCAGATACATGTCTGAGATCATACATCTGAATACACTCACTAATTTAAGCATACATTTATCTGTAAGTCCACTTTCTCTTTCAATAATATACACTACCTGACAAAAACTTGTTGCCTATCCAAGTTTTAGGAACAGCAGATAATAACTTGATTTCTAGTTGATCATTTGGTATCAGAAGTGGCTTATATGAAAGGCAAAGGCCTCTAGATTACACTTATTTGACCAAAAAAATATATGATCATGCCTTGATTTTGAATGATTTCATTAGGACAGTAAGATCTGTCTTTGCTTAGACAAAAATCTCATCACTGAACAGAAATAATGTCCAGAATAGAATATAAAGTCATGCTGCAGTGGAAACAGAATGAATATTGTGTCTGACTCCATCATGAGCTTGGAGGACTGCATCCATACATCTCTGCAATGACTCAAATCACTGATTAATAAAGTCATCTGGAATGGTGAAGAAAGCGTTCTTGCAGGACTCCCAGAGTTCATCAAGAGTCTTTAGATTCATTTTCAATGCTTCCTCTTTTATCTCCCAGACATGCTCAATAATGTTCATGTCTGGTGACTGGGCTGGCCAATCCTGGATCACCTTGACCTTCTTTGCTTTCAGGAGCTTTGATGTGGAGGCTGAAGGATGAGGAGCGCTATCCTGCTGAAGAATTTGCCCTCTCCTGTGGTTTGTACTGTAATGGGCAGCACAAATGTTTTGATACCTCAGGCTGTTGATTTTGCATAATTGCTATCTGCGATTAATTGAAATCATATCGAAATCACGATGTGGACATGTACGATTTTTAAATCACCTTACTGGTCGATTTTCCTGCAATATGTTATTTGAACCAATCATAATGCAGCTCGCCAAAACAGAGGTCAAGAACAGGAGATGACAAATACAAATGCCTGCATGATGACTTCTGCACAGGAGGACTTAATGTAAAAAGTCAACATCAGTGGTGTGGGATTACTTTGGAAACAAAACTCCTTGATATCATGATATTTCAGCTGGTATAGTATCGTAAGATTAACTAATGGTATCACGACAACCCTAACACAAAGAGGTCTGTAATCTATGCATGGCAAAAAAATCTGTGGACATGTAGAAAAGTACACGCGACTACTTCTGATATGCGTTCAAGCTGAACATCGGAGCTTTACTTGAGTTTGATGGTGCAAGCGCACACACACACACACGCACACACACACACACACACACACACACACACACACACACACACACACACACACACACACAGTAGTCCATTTATTTGTTTTGCCTATTTATTTTCTAATCATTTTCCTTTGGAAATATGTTTCAGATTCACACTGTAAAACATCTGTGTGGTCAAAATCGTGATTAAAATCAAAATCGCAATATTGTTCGAGAAAATTGTGATAGGTTTCTTTTGCCCATATCGCATAGCTCTATTGACATCCACTCTGCAGATCTCTCGCACGCTCCATACTGAATGTAACCTCAAACCATGATTTGTCCTTCACCAAACTTGACTGATTTCTATGAGAATCTTGGCTCCATGCAAGTTCCAATAGAGGAATTACCAGTTTGTAAACATTCAGGATGCGCACACAGCGAGGTTGCAGAAAAACCAGGAGCGCTAGCATTTACAGTGAGGGAATGACATCCGATGCAGTTCAGAGTTTGTTGTTGTATTAGAGTTAAATTATATTGATTACATATTATAAATATTATTCACATAATGCTTTCAGCATATTATAACAGCTCATCACCCAGAGATGAGCACAGTTATTCAGCAATATTAATGTTAAAGTGAGCGGCGTTCGTCTGACAGGTCCATTTGCGATAGCACCTTCCCAATGGATATTGGATGAGACGAAATAGTCCAAGCATCCTGCCCCAAATATACAACTATCTCATTCAAACTCCAAGTGATTTAACAAGAGAGAAGTTAAAGGTCTTCAAGTCTTTGGATGCCTACAGTTGTGTTCTGTGTGGTCATGTGCAAGAAATAATGTCCCATGATTACCAGATTCAAAACTTTGTAGTGTTAAAACCGAGGTTCTGCCTAGCCAAAGACGTCTGCGGATGGCATTAAAAGCGGTGTGGTGTACAGTAAAAGTTAAGTTTTCTATTTTTGGACTTTCGATTTTGGCATCCTACCTCACAACACAACATGTTTGCTATTGCAACCGGTCTGTTTTTGCAACCGGTATGCATGGATGACGTGTGAAGTCATGTGTGATGTAGGTTCGTAGTTCCCCTATTGGTATTCTGCAGTATTGGTGATGATTGAGATGCAGTTAAACAGATGATTCATGGAAAAAATCCACCTTCTGCCACTTTTTTAAATGATCAACTAGAAGTCAAGTTATTATTTGTTGCTCTTACAACTGAGATCAACGACAAGACTTTTGTCAGGTAGTGTATATGTGTATTTGGGAGAAAATGTTGCATAATTGATCAATTTTCCCCCAGACTTAAATAATTTGTTCAATTTTCTGATTTACAAATGCTGTAATTTGCTCGATTTTTATGAATTTCCATTGTAATTTCCATCCATGCATTTAGGGTAGGACCTTCTTGCTCTTGTAATGCTCTTTTTGACAGCCACCAACAGGATATTCATTAAATATTCATCTCTCTTTAACCATTCCTCTGGTATAAATCTAAATAAATATAATTGTACAATCAAAGCATCTCACAGATATAAAGATATCAGTCATTGCAGTCTTGTTGAACGTTGCAGACGTTCCACACTTCAGTGCACTATTAATAAAACGATCTAAAATAGTCCGCCGACGAATTTCGAATGGCAGCTCTCATTTATTTTGCATGAACTGCATGCATACATTTATCTAGGGTTCAAAGCCGGGTCGGAGAGGAAGACACAGTATCCTACATATCTATTAAAACTGCAAATGTATGTCGCTTGATGAGTGCATTCACAGAAACTC
>NC_079447.1:3942674-3962674 GCF_903798145.1 Danio aesculapii | reverse complement strand
TGTCCGTAGTGTATGAGTGTGAATGAGTGTGTATGGATGTTTCCCAGAGATGGGTTGCAGCTGGACAGGCATACGCTGCATAAAACATATGCTGGATAAGTTGGCGGTTCATTCCGCTGTGGCGACCCCAGATTAATAAAGGGACTAAGCCGAAAAGAAAATGAATGATGCATTTGGCTTCTCATTGTCTTGTCCTCATCATCTCTCTTCTTTATATTGAGTTTATCTGTCCTATGGGATTGGTCTTGGCACTGATCTGTGAACTGTTCAGTCAGAGTGTGTCTTTATAGGTTTTTGCCTGTCCGTTTCCACGTGATTTGGATTCATCTGCTGCTCGTCTTGTCAGAACCAGTCGGCGTCTCCCGGCTGATGCCCACAGAACAGATGTTTCCAATGGCACTTTCAGAAGAGCTTTCAAAGTGACTCTTAAAAAAAAAAAGAAAGAAAGAAATCGGCAGCAGCTGCGTGACTGAGGCGAACAGTCAGATTCTCATGGAGTTTTATCGAAACCATCTCCCCGCGGGGGCCGTTGGGGCTTTGGAGAATAAGTTAGCAGTTTTTGGTTAATCAAATTTCTGTTGTCTGAGTTTCTCTTTTAATTAGTGGCAGTTCCTGCTGGGATGTGACAGATGTTGAAGGCTGCCACCATTTCTTCTTTGTCGTTGTTTATTCGCTCTGTCGGTTACGTTTTGCACCCAGCTGTTTAACAGACCCCTATGAATCTTCACCTTCAGATGCGAATGCACCCACTTTTTTTTATTGCATAACACCAAGTGAACCCATTAACCATTGAAACCATTAAGACTAAAAGTAGGGCTGCAAAAATGATTTGTTTCAGCATCGACATCGCATTGTGATCATAACGCAGGATATTGTGTCTGTATTATAATTGATCATTTGCATGTGATTTTGAGGCCTGGTACTGTATGAGGATTTTAAAAGCATTCAGACATAAGACATTGTAACGTTAATTACATCAATAGCGATCAGTAGCCATTTCTGTGTGGAGTTTGCATGTTCTCCCCATGTTTGCATGGGTTTCCTCCGGGTGCTCCAGTTTCCCCCATAAGACATGCGCTATAGGTGAACTGGGTAAACTAAATTGTTCTTAGTGAATGTGTGTGAGTGAGAGTGAATGGGTGTTTCCCAGTGATGGGTTGCATCTAGAAGGGCGCTGCTTTAAACATACGCTGGATTAGTTGGCGGTTCATTCCGCTGTGGCGACCCCAGATTAATAAAGGACTAAGCCAAAAGAAAATGAATGAATGAATTTATTATTTATTTATTTACTATTATTATTGAATTGCTATTGTTATTATTCTTCAATTACTGTGCCTAAATAACAGTCAACCCTTTATTGTATATCTCTTTGCTTTAAGTTGCAAAAATCCTTTGCTTTGTCCCAATCAGTTATACTCAGTATGCCATTTTTGGACTGTAAGCTGCACCCAATGCACTTTTGAACTCAAAGTGCTTTTTCAGATAGTATTGTGTACAGCAGCTGTGCATGAAAAGATTATTAAGATTGGCAAAGTTTCAAAGATGCAGGATAAAATGGGGGAAAGGAATTGAAATGGGTTTGGACGTGCTGCGGAAGCTTTGGGATATTTTAATGGCTGTTTGTTTTTGACCAATCGGAGAAGAGTAGGCTCACTGTGGGGGAGGGGCTTAAAAACACTGGTTGCTTGAATCAAATCACTTTTATTGTCACATGATCAGCAGCACGTGTGCTATGATGAGTGAAAAGCAAAATACTACAACACACAACAACATACTCAAAACAGGACAATGTAAAATTGGCAGTGTTGACAGCGATATGTACAATGAATAGGTGTACACACAGTTGTAGGCAGTATTGTTTTAAATATGAATTGGTTAAAGTGCAGTGCATGCTACATGCTACATATTAAAGGGCACCTATGGTAAAAAATCTACTTTTCAAGCTGTTTGGACAGACATATGTGCATGTATGGTGTATAGACCGTCATATTGGGGTGATATAAACACACCCAGTGCTTTTTTTTCAATTTAACAACATAAAAATGGTGGACCAATTGGAGCGGTTTTCAAACCGACCGCAACTTTACGTAGGAGAGCGGTCCCCCCGCCCACCAATATTGATTGACAGGCGGGTCATCATATCCTCAGTTTGTTGATTCACGTCCCCCATTTTCAGCGTGAGTCGAAGCGATATCACTAAAGGAACACGCTAGCTCTATTTTTAGATGCAAGGCTCATTGGGCTCAACACAAGATCAATATTCTCCACATTATCGCTCTAATCAGAATTATTGGTTGTATCTTTAGGTAGGTTTGCGAACATGTGTACTTCTCATTGAGTCTACCTTATACTTCAGCCGTTTGCATTTCTCACGATCCCAGAAGCTCCCTGTGATCTTAACTAGCATGCGTTTTAGAATTCTAAACATGGGTTTCTATCAGGGTACACTCAAGTCGACGGCTGGGCGCCGCGGACCGCTGCAGAAACCTATGTTTAGAATTCAAAAATGCGTGGCGCGACGATTCGGGACACTTCATGCTTCTGCCGCAACACAGAGAGTGTCTATGGTGCCGTGTCGTGGCTTCGAGCGGCGCATCCGGTGCCTCAGTCAAAGTTAATTCAGTGTGCGTGGTTATTAGTTTCTGTGTACAAGCTCGGCACTTGAAACTAGCACACAGTTGGCTGTAAAACTGTACAAAGACACAAATGATTTTGTACTCTCTGCTTGGTCTGTGTCCGAGTCGTATATGTATGACTGAATGCTGATCATCTCTCCCCCCTTCTCCTTCTCTGAGTCTGCCTGTCAGGCTCTGTTGCAAACACAGAGCGGGTGAGCTCATGGCTCCGCCCCCTTGTTACGTTGGCGGGAAGCCGAAACTAATTTACATGTGAAGCAACACACCCCTAAATCAGCGAGCTGTGGACACGCCCACAACATGACACTTTTTAACACATTATAATAAAACAATCTGAATTGTGTTTTAAACTGAACCTAAACTGGCACACTCAGAAGATCCATAATATTAATATTAAATCATAAAAAAGAGGTAAACTATGTGCCCTTTAATGCTTGAATAGGTTGTTTCAGACACTATCAGCATCCTTGTGCTCTGTGAATATCTCTGTTAATTAACAGTTTCTGTATTTTGGCATCCACAAGTGTTTTCTGTTTATTTACGGTTGTGAATTGCATTACGGGATGTTGATCTCTGCTCTGTCGACTTTTAATGTTGAAAATTCAACTTTACAGTTAAACAAAGTGACTTTTTTTTGACATTTTAGTAATATATAGAGAAATAAATCAGTAAAATAACAGGAAATGTGCTGGCGGTTTATTACAAGGTTTTTGTAGCTTAATAAACCACACCAACCCAGACAGTAAATCACTGCAAACCATTACAAGTGTTTATAAAAGTCACTTTTTCAATCTTTTCAAGGTTAATGCAATTCAAAAACAAAAATAAACAGGGAAAAATATGGAAAACCGCTCATTTCTGTGTATTTTTTACAGTGTGTTTACAGTGGCTTCTGTGCATGTTTTATATATTGAATAGGAAAAAAGGAACAAAAATCCAATAAATCGTTGTATGAATGCTGTAATGTTTAAATAATTTCCCATTTACATGCGTGAAGGTCATGTGATCATCAGGAAGAGCACAGCTTCTCATTTCTCACAGGATGTGTTTTGTGTTTTTGCCGTTTCCCCAGTTGTTGTTCTGGGGTAACTTGTCAAAACCGATCTCTACGAGAATGCGAGGCCGTTCTCTGCGTTCTTGGAATTTAGAAACAACCTATGAGAAAAGTACTGATGCTGCAGTTGCAGGAGACATTTTAGGGAAAGAAATTAGGGTTTTTTAGACCTTCAAAGGGAGACCTCCAGCATAATGTTAACACTCAAAAAAAGGCTGGGTTGACCGTGTTGGTCAAAAATGGCCAAACCCAAACCATTTGGTTAAGCAGTGTCAATCATTCATTAATTTTCCTTCCGCTCAGTCCCTCATTTATCAAGGGTCACCACTACGGAATGAACCACCAACTATTCCAGCATATGTTTTACGCAGCGGATGCCCTTCCAGCTGCAACCCAGTACTGGGAGACACTCATACACTACGGCTAATTTAGTTTATTCAATTCCCCTATAGCGCATGTGTTTGGACTTTGGGGTAAACCGGAGCACCCGGAGGAAACCCACACCAACACGGGGAGAGCATGCAAACTCCACACAGAAATGCTAACTGACCCAGCCGGGACTCAAATCTGCAATCTTTTTGCTGTGAGGCCACAGTGCTAACCACTGAGCCACCGTGCCACCTAAAAACTGTCATTATGTTGGGTTTGTCTAAATTTGACCCAATGTTACAAGGTTACTTCAACCCTGCTGTTAATAGACTGTAGCACAACAGAGGCACATTCTTCATACACTGTCATTTTGGCTGGGTTTGATGTGTGTGAAATGTTATGAAGTCACGCATGTTTTGATAATCAATCATTGCCGTCAGAGAACTGATGCCCGTCCCTAATTATGACATCACCGTCTCCTTCATGGCTTTTCCTGCTTCTGGGCAAAGGCAACAAAACCTCCCTCTGTGCCGTTAGCTCTTTCCTCATCGCTCATTTTGGTGGTTTTTGTTGAAGGCAGGTAATGGAGCTGATGGCAGGCTTTACGGTTTCTTGCGTTTTTTTTTTCCCTTCCTCTTGTACTCATGCCCACACCCTGTTGGCTGGCAGCGCCGCTCAGAACACAAAATCTATATAAATCACCTCCAGAGCCATTCATTTATTTTTCATGTGCTAATTTTAGATTCTGGGGTGTCGAGCTCCTCCAGCCCTGAGAATGAAATCATCAGCTGTGGAGCTCAGACTGAGATGGAGGAATGACACAAATGACAAAATTATTACTGAAATTTTTAGCTGTAACACTTTTTAGTGCTGCCGCTTTTGATGTGGGTGAGCTCAGAGGTTTTCAGTGGGGCAAAAAAAGGGTAGCGCTGCTACTGCTATGATGCATCCCAGTGCTTCCCACAGCTTTGAAATATACTTGCGACGGGAGATGGATTGAAACGCACCTTTTACCCTCGGCACATGGTTACCTACAGTTAAAGTCAGAATTATTAGCATCCCATTGAATTTCCCAAATGAAGTTTCCTTAGAACAAGGAAATTTTCACAGGATGTCTGATAAAATTTTTTCTTCTGGAGAAAGTCTTATTTGTTTTATTTCGGCTAGAATAAAAGCAGTTATTAATTTTAAAAAAATTAAGGTCAAAATTATTAGCCCCTTTAGGCTATATATATTTTTTCAATATAGTCTACAGAACAAACCATCATTACAATAACTTGCCTAATTACCCTAACCTGCCTAGTTAACTCTAATTAACCTAGTTAAGCCTTTAAATGTCACTTTAAGCTGTATAGAAGTGTCTTGAAAAATATCTAGTCTAATATTATTTACTGTCATCATGGAAAGATAAAATAAATCAGTTATTAGAAATGAGTTATTAACACTATTATGTTTAGAAATGTGCTAAAATAGGGGGAAAAAACAGGGGGCCAATAATTCTGACTTCAACTGTACATGCAACGAAAAAGTGATTTTTAACAATATTTTTATGTATTATTCACTGTTTCTTTTCAGTAGATGGAAGTTTTTTTTTAAAGACTTGAAATAAACAAAGAAATCCACTATTTGTTTTAGCTTTATTCTATTCAGGAGCCATGTGCACCCACTGACAGGTCAAATCTGCTGCTGACATTTTGTAAAGAATTGACGAAGCATGTTAGTGGATAAAATATGTAATAAATCAATATCATCACATTACAAAACAAATACAGCAAAAGAGAAATAAATAACATAAAGGAATAAATCAAATATGCAATACAAATCTCTTGAAAGTATAATAATTACAAGAATTAAAAGTGTTGAGTATTTAAATAAGGCAAATGAATTAATTAACTATTTCTAACAGTGTACATGTGTTTTGCAGCCAGTTTAGATGTAATTTCGTCCTCTCTGAGTGGGTAGAAAAGTTTATCTGAGTCGTTTAGATCAAAGATTGAATTATGTAATGTTTCTCTCGGTGTTGCCGCTGTGCACGTGCTGTCAGCTGCAAAGCCAAACGAAAGTAAATCAGGCTTAAAGTAAAAATGTAATTCAAAAACGCAAACAATCAACGACAACTTTAGAAAGCGAAACCAAAAGCCAAATCCCAGACATTTTCGGAGATTTAGAAACCCCGGATGGACGCATTTTTAAGTCCCTAAAAGGGAGATTTTAATTTTAAATTTAATAAATTTAATTTTAGATTGACGTTCTAGCACAATGTCGTGTGACGTTGCATTTTGGGTGGAAATTAAAATTGGGTTAACGTCAGAACTTAACGTCAGATGGACGTCAGTGTCCAACATCAAAGTGATGTCGCATTTTGGTCACTTTCCAATGCAACCAAAAAACAGCCAAATATCAACGTCTAATGATACAGTATGTTACAGGATGACGCTGTGTGGACGTTAGCACTATGATGTCTATCAGACATTGCATTTTGGTTGCCATACCTGATGAATAAACATCAGGTCAATATGATCTTGGATTTTGGTCACTTACAAAAATCCAACCAAATATCAACACCGTTTGACATTGTTATTAGACGTCAAAATAACGTAATTTTGCTCATCTAACATCACAACATAAATGTAACCTAATATTAATGTCTTATAACGTTGTGTGCCTGCTAGGAGGCTTCAACCTCTGATGCCTGAATTAGTTACATTTCGTCACCTTGGAATTATAAGGTTATATCTGCTTTCTGAATGATTTTGAGATATTGAGCTTCAAAGGTTTTGCATTGCATATAGAAAATAGTATATGTGTCACGTTTGTTTTTTTTAAATAAAAAGTCTTAAAATGTAAACAACTTATAAAAAACATCCCATAAAGTAAATAAGTTGTCATTTAATAAGAATATGTCAATAACTCAATTTTGACAAAAATGTCAGCTAGAACCTTATAATTCTAAGGTGATGATTTGTTAAAGATTTAGTTTGAGTTTGGCAGTTTACACATTAATCGCGGAGTGTGATATTGCATGATGCATTTCACATTGTTGCACATCAAATAATGCTGCACAGTTTTGGTTGTCTGATGTTTACCTGACAAACAGCTTATTTTCATGCAAACATTTGTTGAACTTGTATGGCGTGGATCTGTTGATTGCCTTCATTTTCAATGGCTGTGGACTGATATGTCTTTCTGCAAACATATAATGTTGGACGTTTATTATTTGGTATTTATATGATTGTAAATATGAGTTTCTCTAAATGACACGGAATAAGTAAACGTTCACTTCAAAATCTTAAAGGCGTGAACACATTAAGGGTGTTTATTTGCTGAAATTTTATTTATATTGTGCAAAGTACTGTATCTTTGTAAGGCTTCTGTGCATGTTATATACAGTTGAAGTCAGAATTATTAGCCCCCCTGCATTATTAGTCCCCTGTTTATTTTTTTCCCCAATCTCTGTTTAACGGAGAGAAGATTTCTTCTACACATTTGTAAACATGCTAGTTTTAATAACTCATTTCTAATAACTGATTTATTTTATCTTTGCCATGATGACAGTAAATAATATTTGACTAGATGTTTATCAAGACACTTCTATACAGCTTAAAGTGACATTTAAAGGCTTAACTAGGTTAATTAGGTTAACTAGGCAGGTTAGGGTAATTAGGAAAGTCATTGTATAACGATGGTTTGTTCTGTAGACTATCGAAAAAAAATAGCTTAAAGGGGCTAATAATTGACCTTAAAATGGTGTTTAAATTAAAAATTGCTTTTATTCTAGCCGAAATAAAACAAATCAGACTTTCTCCAGAAGAAAAAATATTATCAGACATACCACAACACAATCTCACGGCGATTCGTAACTTTTTGATTTAGTGGCTAATTCGTACGATCTAATTCGTACAATTTAGTACGATTTGCTCATCCGCCAATGACGGTTGGGTTTAGGGGTGGGGTTAGGTGCCACACCTCCTTTTTAAAATCGCACAATTTCGTGCGACTGAACTCATACGAATTCGTACGAATTAGCCACTAAACTGACCAAACGTAAAATACTTTCGTTTTCTTGTGAGATCAGGCTGGACTTACTGTGAAAATTTCCTTGCTCTGTTAAACACCATTTGGTAAATATTAAAAAAAAATAATAATAAATTCAAGGGGGGCTAATAATTCTGACTTCAACTGTATGTATATGATGTAATGTTTAAATTATTGTCCATTAAAATGTCCAACACGTTTGGAGGCGTGTTGTACATTTATTTTCTTTCGGCGGTGTCTCTAAAAATCTTTACAATCTAGAAATCCTGGTTTGTTGTCAAATCTGGACATAGTTGCACATCAAACCGTGCACATCAAATAATGCTGCACATTTATAGTTGAGTGATGTTGTTAACTTGGCAGTCAGTTTTTTTTTTTCATGCAAACATGTTATTGTATTGCGTGGGTCTGAATGAAATGAGTGATTTATCTTAGTGTAAGCAGCAGTTTAAGCTTCACGCTCGGGCTCCTGATGTTCGCTGGTATATGAGTTGTGGTTGAGTGGCTCAGTTGTGGTCCTGTGGTGCCAGCAGTCTGCTCTCTGTCTGCTGTGACTAAACAAAGAGCTGGAGCGGCACGTCTTTGTGTTTCCATGCTGAAAACGCTCGCCAGCTTCTGCCATGCGGAGGTGAGATTCTTTGACGTCTTGAAATCAACTTGATATTCCTAACGCGCATACTGAGCCAAGTTTTTATCATTGAATATGCTGTTGCACTTCAGATATTTTCAAGTGGATTGCAAAATTGTACAATTTTTATCAAAAGGAAACCTTAAAAAACTATTTTAGATTTTTATCTTATATATTATCATTATTATTTATGTATTTTACCTTGTATATTGTTTATTGCTGTTGATTACTTTTAATTGTTAGAATATTTTTTATAATTATAGAAAACTGGTATTTATAAAATATGGTAAAATTGATCTATTTTTATTTTTTGCCATGACATAGCATAGAAGCTGAAATGGCAATAAAATTAAAACTCTCTCTCTTGTGGATTGCTTTCATTTTGAATTGGTGTGCATAGTTATGTCTTTCTGCAAATATGTAATATTGTTTGATGTTGTCGACATAGGGCTGGGGGATATTGCAAAATATCATGATATCACGTTTCATATAATTCAATATCGATAATTTTTGAATATTTTTAACAGTACGGTTAGGAATATTACGATTTTTTTTTAACCACTTTGTTTTATTTTATCGACATTACTTATGGCCCGTTTCCACTGAGTGGTACGGTACGGTTTGGTTTGGTTCGCTTTTATGGCCGTTTCCACTGTCAAAAAGCGTACCGAACCGAACCGAACCGAACCGTACCATACCACTTTTTGCCACCCTTTCGAAAGGGTACCAAACACGAGAAAGGGTACCAAAAGGCGGAGCTAGACGTGCAGCTGAACGCTATTGGTTTACAGAGATACGTCATTCGCTTACGCAACAAGCCAGAATGAAAACAAAAAAACCTGCCATGTTTAAAATACACGCACAGCCGAGAGATTACAGCGGAATTATAAATACATATAATAACGAGCCATGGTCGATCTGGGCTCAAACAAACCTTGTCGTCGTCTTGATGAACAGCCACAACGCCAAGAAGAAGAGCAGATTTACCCTGTGCCCCATAGTTTTTTTACGAGCCAGTCTGAAGCGCGAGCGGTTTCGCTTTCTCGCGCGTCTAACATTATATCTGAAATAACAAACTTCTTGAGCTGATGATAATAACCTGCGCTTGATTATTGACGTGCTTTTGAAACCCGATCCTGTCAGACACTGGCAAACGCGAGAGTGAAGCGTGAAGAAACAAAGGAGAAGCCGGAAAAAAGGAGCACATTATTATTCAGCAAACATGAACAAAATGCCATGTATAACTAACTTATTATCTTCACATTTTGGACTAATATGAACTGGGAATGACGGAATTACTCTCTAACAGAGGCTACATGTGCTGCTGAAGATTACAGACACAGATGAGAGGTTTACACTGACTGTAGGCTATATTTTGTGTTGTTTTGAACCTAAATATGGACGAAAATGTCTGCTATATGTAGTTCTTCTGTAGTCGGTAACATATCGGAGACTGTAGGGGACTGTATCTGTTTATATATGTTCATTTATTTATTTATTTAATATAATTACAGACGTTACAGTAGGCTGTTTTGCACTGTCATTGATCTGCAGTTATAATCATATTATATAATCAGTTATATTCGCATAATAATTATGTGTATGAAGCATCTGTTTTGTGAGAAGTGCTTCTCATATGATATGTAAGTGACCCGCACAGCTTTACTTTGACTTTTACTCGAGTGAGAATGACGTCGACTGAAACTTTCTGTCATATACCACGCCCACCAAAAGGGTACCCTTGTTAGTGGAAACGCAAGCCTGATAAAGGTGACCTGTACCAAACCGAACCAAACCGTACCAGTCAGTGGAAACGAGCCAATAGGGAAATAGTTTTAATAGACTAAAACAAAAATATTTAAACTTAATATCTGATCTCTTTATAAAAAAAGAACTGTTAAAGAGACTCTTAAACTTGATTATTAAGATGTTACAAAGTGTGTGCAATGATAAAGTGTAAATACTGAACAATTAAAGCAAACTTTAAGGTAGATCAACATCTGTAAGGTGTCAATAATAATGATACAGTAACCTCAAATTCTTTAAGAAAAACAAATGATGATCGTCAAATCTGAGCTTTCAAGTAAAGAAACCAGCCATTATTATTTAAATACATATATCAACATTATAAATTGTGAAGTTGAATGACTACATTACCCCTAGGCTAAACTCTTTCAGATGGCGAGCGAGTGGCTGGGATGCACAAGAAAAGAAACCAAAAAGCCACTTTGGTGACATCCTTACATCCTTTTTATTTACAATCTCCACACTGCTGCTATACGGCACTCATTTTCGTATGTGTTGTCATTCTGACCTGAAGTTACAAGAGTGAGCGCGTGTTTTCCTTGACCTTGAGCTTTGCGCTCGTGCTACCCTGGCATCTCTCATAACTAGGCAAGACAAATGGACAAACCCTTGCTGCAGCTCAAGTATATGGAGAAAAGTAAAAAGCACTGCAGTGTCTGGATGTGATGTGATGTGCTGTGTCTGAGGTAATTAGTCTGCGTTATTACTGAAATGTGTATATAACATACACAGTGTGAAGCAGATTGGTTAGTTCTTTCATGAATCGTGGTGCACTCGCAACATTCGGAAAAGTTCAAATGTTTTCAACTAGGTGCGACTGGAAAATGCTCGCACGTAGGCATGGGCCGCTATAAGATTCTGATGGTATGATAACCTTGGATAAAAATATCACGGTATCATGGTATTGTGATTACGGCTCTAAAATATATTCTTTTTAAATGGGTAAAAAACAAAAACGTTTTCCCCTTTTGAATGCAATATATTTTATTTTGAGAAACATGTAAAATATTTTGGAAGAGTAAACATGTCAGGCTAAATGAATCGTTGACTTCTGCTGTCTTCTTTTGTTTGAAAAACAGATTTTTTTTACAATTTAAATTAGCATCTTAGAATGAAAATGATCCACATCCACACTGTGTTTTACCCAGCATTTCTGAACAGCCCTCCGTCCACTGAAAATGCACTTAACGTGAACACACACACAGCCACACACACTGTCATGCGCTCGTCTGCGCTCCAGAGGGCAGTTTTTTTTTGGGGGGGCTCACCTAACCCTACTCCTCACAGTGACGTCACTAGCTCCATTGAGAGCAGGTTGCATCATCTGTGTGCGATGCAATCTTAGCTTGCATCATAAAGGCTGCATCCAGGTACTATTGGGTCAGTGGGCAAATTTGGCCAAATCAGGGTTAGATTGCCAGGTACATTCAACCCCTACACGTTTCCAAAGGACATTCTGGGATTTTTAACGGGTCCTGGACCTCGGTTTAGCATCTCATCTGAAAGACGGCACTCACACAGCATCATAGAGTCCCCTTCACTATACTGCCGCGTTAAGACCCATACAAACCGCAGGTTGAGCGTCCTCTGCGGGTCTCACTAACACTTACGGCTGTAACCTAGTTTCCCATGTGATCTCCTATCCAGGTACTGACCGGGTGCAGCCCTGTTTGGCTTCAGTGTACGACCATGTGTGATTATTGCATTTTGCTGATTATTTTATCCAAAGTCAGTTACAAAAGATAGATAAATGCATAAATACATTAAAAATTACTTTTGTTGCCAGTTCAAACGGTTTAAAATTAGTTAAATTACACAATTCTTAAGGCTTATTTAGGACACCTTAATTGTTTTATGTTCAAGAAACATTTAAAAATCAAATTGCTTATAAACCAACAGCTAAGCATGCAGTAGAGCTGAACAGTGCATCGGCTTTACTTTATATCCACAGTAGGACTGTGCGATTAATCGAAATCAGATCGCAGTCGTTATTGGAAACGTTGCAATTAGCTAATCGCAAGAGGCTGCGATATGAAATGAAAATGAATTATATAACACACCATACCCAGAGAAAGTGTGTGGCTGCTAGCCAATTGAGTGAGCACACTTTTGTCCTGCCCAATCAGAATTGCGCAATCAAACTATGGGGCGTGGGTAAGTGGGATGATGGTATCTGCCGCTTCAGAAGTATTAATACACAAATTCATATCAAAAAGGAAAACAGCATGTCAGTAAAATGGAAATATTTTGATTTCAAAGTCACAGACACGAAACAAAAACAGGTCATTTGTAAGAGCTGTTGCAGAATTGTTGCCACAGCATGAGGAAATTCAACCAGCGCCTAAAAAAGCACCTCAGGCGGCTATATGAGGACTGTCTTTTTAAAAAGTAAAGTCAATCTAGTAGCAAGCAGCAGCAAAGTACAACTTCAGAGTTGTTTGCGGCTGTTACACCATATGAAAAATCATCACGAAGGCACCAGGAGATAACTAATGCCTAACTCACTACTGTTTGCTCTAGAGAAAAATTTGTGTTAAATTTCTGAATATTTCTAAACTAATTTGAAGTTGGAGTAAGTTAATATCTTCTCAGTTCCTTTTTTAATTAAGATTGAATCGCAAATCAAATCCAAATTGCAGTATCTGTTAAAAACTTCACAATTAGATATTTTCCCCAAATCGCACAGCCCTAATCCACAGAAGAGAAAGATATTCAGAGATGCCTTTTCAAGTTGTAAAGATCAGTGTTTTTGACACTAATGAAGACAGCAGAAGTCAATCATTTATTTTAATTCTTTAGCCTGACATTTTTACTGCTCCAAATTACTTCATTAAAATTAAATATATCGTGTTCAATGGGGAAAAAAGTTGTAATTTAATTTTAATTTTATATTTTTTATTTTTATTTTATATATATATTATTATTATAATCATTATTATTATTTTTTTTTATATATATTTATTTTATTTCAGTTCATTTCATTTTTATTTTATTTTATTTTTAAATTTGTTTTATTTTATCTTTATTTTATTTTAATTCTTTAGCCTAGCATGTTTACTGCTCCAAAATACTTCATTAAAATTAAATCCGTTGTGTTCAATGGGGAAAAAAGTTGTAAATTTTATTTTATTTTATTTTATTTTAATTTTATATATATATATATATTTATTTTATATCTATTTCATTTCTATTTTATTTTATATTTATTTTCATTTTATTTAATTTTATTTTATTTTATTTTATTTTATTTTATTTTATTTTATTTTTCTTTAAAATTTATTTTATTTTATTTTACTTTATTTTATTTTATTTTATTTTATTTTACTTTATTTTATTCTATTTTATTTTATTTTATTTTATTTTATTTTATTTTACTTTATTTTATTTTTACCATAAACATGTGCCTCCAAGAACTAGTGCCAGATAAGTTTTTGTATATTTGCTTTTTCATCTTTTATTTAGTTTATATTGAACACGTCACCATTTTTCTTAGAAAACCGATATTTCTAAAGGTGCTGTTGACTTGAAATTTTCCTCGGATGTTGGTAACAGGCAAAAAAATCCAAATATGAAAACAAAACAAAACAAATTAGTTTACAATTGAAGTTATGCATAATACAATAAATTGAAGAAGGGAAAAAGTATTGAACACATGAAGAGAGGGAGGTGTTTACTGCTCCAAAATACTTAATTAAAATGAAATCTATTTTGTTCAATGGGGAACAAAGTTGTTGTTTTATTACCCAGACATTTAAAAAGAACATATTTTAAAGCAGTAATCGCAATACCGTGATATTTACATGCAAGGTTATACCATCAGATTCTTATACAATATTGTATATATATACAAGATTCTTACAATATTGTGTCCCATACGCCATTATTCAGCTTTTGAAGCTAATTAGACATGGCGTCAGTGTGTATGATCGGATGAAGCTGTGTTTTTGTGCGGGGTGTTCACTCTCTGTGGCTCCAGTAAAGGCTGATGGGAGTGTTTACTGTTGACAGCTGACATCAGATGGTGGGATGGGGAGATTGAGAGTGAAAGCGTGAGTGAATGCGGGATCCCGAGCGCTCACCAGCTGCTCTGGGACGTTCTGTAGGCCTGTTGGCCTCACTGTAAGAAAAATCTGTCCCTGTGGATTCTTGAATAACATGAGAAGCTAATTGCGCTCTGTTCTACGGGCATATGATCATTTGTGTACGCATGAGATTGTCTGTAAATATATTAACGCAGTTTTGAAATATTTCGACTGCGAATGCTGGTTTAAAACTTTGAGAAGACATTTAAAGCAATCCCAGAATGCAGTGTAATGAATTTAGTTGGTTTAATTATTTTAGTCACTTAGAGTTACATTTTTGACTTTAAGATATTTAGTTATGAGTTACATTGGTTTTCGATTTGTGATTTATTTAGTTCTTAGTTATTTGGTTGATCAATTTAGTTGTTTAATCCAGAGTTTCCCAACCCTGTTCCTGAAGGCACACCAACAGTACACATTTTCATTCTCTCCCTAATCAAACACACCTGAAACAACTCATCGGAACATTAGAAGAGACTCTAAAACCTGAAGTTAATGGGTCAGATGAGGGAGACATCCAAAACATGAACTGTTGGTGTGCCTCCAGGAACAGGGTTGGGAAACACTGGTTTAATCTATTTGCTTAATTATTTTGTCTCTATGATAAATATCATTCAGTCATTTTCCTTCAGCTTAGTCCCTTATTTACCAGGGGTTGCCACAGCAGGATGAACCGACACTTTGTTAATTAATGATTTGTTTATTACTTTATTATGCTAATTAATTGTTCATTTAGTTGGTTATTTATCCGTTGAATCATTTAGTCGTACATTTATTTTGTTATTTTTGAGTTGTTTAATTTAGCTATTTGTTTAGTTGTTTAGAGCAGTGTTTCCCAACCCTGTTCCTGAAGACACACCAACAGTACACATTTTCAATGTCTCCCTAATCAAACACACCTGAATCACCTAATTAGAACATAAGAAGAGACTCCAAAACCTGAAGTTAATTAGTCACATAAGGGAGACGTCCAAAATATGTACTGTTGGTGTGCCTCCAGGAACAGGGTTGGGAAACACTGGTTTAGATGGCTTATTTATTTAGTCATTAAAGTTGTGCGTAGTTTTATTTTATTTAATTTTATATTATATTTTTAATTTAATTTAATTTTCATTTACTTTTTATTTCAATTAAATTAAATTAAATTAAATAAAATTTTATTTTATTTTATTTTTCTTTAAAATTTATTTATTTTATTTTTTTACGTTTATTTTATTTTACTTTATTTTATTTTACTTAATTTATTTAGTCATTAAAGTTGTGCGTAGTTTTATTTTATTTAATTTTATATTATATTTTTAATTTAATTTAATTTTAATTTTATGTTTTAATTCAATTTAATTTTCATTTACTTTTTATTTCATTTTAATTTAATTTAATTTAATATTTATTTTTTCATTTTTATTTTATTTTATTTTATTTATTTATTACTTTTTTAAATTTTTTTATTTTATTTTTACCATAAACATGTGCGTCCCAGAACTAGTGCCAGATGAGATTTTGTATTTGTTTTTTCATCTTTTATTTAGTTTATATTGAACTCATCACCATTTTTCTCAGAAAATCGATATTTCTAAAGGTGCTGTTGACTTGAAATTTTCCCCTGGTTGTTGGTAACAGGCAAAGAAATCCAAATATGAAAAGAAAACAAAACTAATTAGTTTACAAATGAAGTTATGCATAATACAATAAAATGAAGGGAAAAAGTATTGAACACATGAAGAAAGGGAGGTGTGTTCCGGTTGTGAATGCCCAGACAGCAGCTGAAATCTCTCAATAGTTCGTCAGCAACTCTCTGCCCTTCCTCAGTGTAAATGAACATCAGCTGCTTCAGTCCAACATCTACATTAGCAGGAGGATGAAGATGAAATCAGGGTGGACTTTTCAGCAAGAGAATGATCCAAAACAAAGCCAAGGAGACTCTCAGATGCTTTCAGAGAAAGAAAATCAAGCTTTAGAATGGCCCAGCCAATCACCTGACCTGAGTCCAATAGAAAATACAGAAGAATAAAAGTCGATAGACGAGACCCACAGAACCATCAAGATTTTGACACTCAGATTTTGGCAATGTGATCAAATGTGAGTCAGAATCATAGACTGTAAAATATATGGACTGAGTACCCGTGACGTCACCCATAGGTTTCTGAAGAGCGCAAAAGAAGCCACAAGTAGGCGCAGCCAACCGTCGCCATTTTGTTCGCGCGTCATCGCACCCACGGCGGGATACCAAACAAGGGCAAAGAGGCGGAGAGTGAGCGGAGCTACAGACACCTGCTGGCACTTTGCTTAGACCTGGCAGACAGACTTTACTTTGGGAGAAACGCTTGATACTTTATTACCTGCGACTCGTTTGTGTTCTGACCACATGTGCTTGGCTGTACACTATATCAATAAAGTGTTTAGACTTTTAAAAACACTGTAGTAATACATTGAGACACTAAACATTGCTCTTATGACGTTTTTCTACAGGAGGAAAACGCGAATTACTTCCAAACACTTCAGATATAGTGTGTGTTAGTAAATGCAAGACTATTGATGAACTCCAGCATAACACTGTCTGACAACGCTTCAGATGACTGTTTTATAGCCTACAGCTAATCAATCTGTCAGATTCTGGAGTGCTTTACGGGTCTAAAGAAAAATATTAATGATAAATGATCTTAAATAAAACATACACATTTATAGAGATGGTCTATAAGTATATAACTTTACTCACATGGGAAGCGGAGGCCACGTGAACGGTTTGTGAGCACAATTAAGTGCACACAGCATCCCATATCATCTGATAATTGTAAGAAATATGTCCAAAAGGCAGCTGACTGTGTAAAGCCACATAAAACAACACAAAAATACGATGAATATGCCGAGATCAGTGGCTAATCTGCCGGATTCAGCTGAGGTGAAGTGACGGTGACCAGCGAGACCTAGCTGTCACTCAAGTGGCCACGCCCTTAATTATGCAAACTTAAAATAACCTAATATAAAGGAAATGGATAAGTTATAAAAAAATTCACCCCCCTCACAGTTGTCATGGAGGGTAATAATAGCTATATGACCCAAAATCGTTCTTTGTACCAGGCTGTAAACACCTTTTCTGCTGTAAAGTTGGCCATTCTAACAGTGGGCTCAATTTACTCTATTACTATCAATTTACACTTTACTCTATTATGGAGCCAGGACTAGCGGAATTTTGATGAATTGCAGTTTCAGTTACTTCCGTATTGGCCTCCCGAGGGAGAGCGGGAGGTTGCCGCTTGGTCAGAATGCAGAAACTCTTGTCAAAACTTTTGTTTTATTCATCTCAATGGAAATAAACGTTCCACACTTTGCATTGTGGGAACAGTGTGTGCTCTGCTGTTTTGTGCACATTTTGTATGTTTGGCAAACACAGAACACTGCTAATTACTGCTCCTGCTAAAGCACACACAAGCTCTCTTCGCTCTCTCTCTGTGTGTGTGTGAGTGTGTGTGTGTGTGTGTGTGTGTGTGGCGTCTGCAGACCCATCCACACATGACAAAATCCTCAGTGTGATGTGAATTACGCTGCTCTCCTCCAGGTCCTCTTCAAGTGGCTGTGAGTGCCAGTTATTTCAGCAGAGGCCTTCTGGAGTCTATCTTTTCCCCAGATATGCCCTTAAAATAGGGAGTAAAATGGCATGTTGTCCTCAACCCTGCGCCACGGATCAAAGAGAAACCTTCTGAAGGGAAGGCCACACTTAGACCAATCCAGCCTAATTAAGCTCAGCCATTTCCTTCCACTCAAACACTCCATTATTAGATTTTTTTCTGAGTCTTGCAGATGCTGAGGAGGAACTGAGCTGGGAGTATGTGCCTCTGTCCCATGAAGCTTTGCAAAAATAATGGGAGTAAAGCCGCTGTCACACTAGAGTTTGAAAGCTGCTTGATTATTGGAAAGTTCATAATTAATTTTCTTAGTCAAATATTTCTTAAATAATGATGAACTGATTCAGGAATTTTTGACAGTATTTCCTATAGAATTTTTTCTTCTTTCCTTTTTTCCTTTATTATTTTCCACCATTTATCTCCTTCCTTCCTCCCTTCCTTCTTTTCTTTCTTCCTTCATTCCTTTCTTCATTCTTTCCTTCCTTCCTTTTTTCCTTCCCTCTTTTCTTTATTATTTTCCTTTCTTCCTTCCTTCATTATTTTTTCATCCTTTCCTACCTTCCTTTCTGCCTTCCTTCCTTCCTTCCTCCCTGCCTTCCTTCCTTCCTTCCTTCCTCCCTTCTTTCTTTCCTACCTTCCATTCTTCCCTCCTTTTGTTCCTTCATTATTTTCCATTTCCTTCCTTACTTCCTTACTTCCTTCCTTCCCCCTTCCATCCTTCCTTCCTTTCTTCTTTCCTTCCTTCCTTCCTTCCTTCCTTCCTTCCGTCCTTCTTTTCTTCCTTCCTTCCTTCTTTCCTTCATTATTTTTAATCATTTCCCACTCGCTTCCTTCCTTCCTTCCTTCCTTCCTTCCTTCCTTCCTTCCTTCCTTCCTTCCTTCCTTCCTTTCTTTCTTTCTTTCTTCCTTCATTCCTTCCTTCCTTCCTTCTGTCATTATTTTCCATCATTTCCTTCCTTCCTTCCTCCCTTTCTTTCCTTCCTTCCATCCTTCCTTCCTTCCTTCCTTTCTTCCATCTTTCCTTCCTTCGTTATTTTTCATCAATTCCCTCCCTCCCTCCCTCCCTCCCTCCTTCCTTCCTACATTATTTTCCATCATTTCCCTCCTGCCTTCCTTCCTTCCTTCCTTCCTTCCTTCCTTTCTGCTTGATTATTGGAAAGTTCATAATCAATTTTTTTGGTGAAATATTTCTTAAATGATGTTGAACAGATTCAGGAATTTTTCACAGTATGTCTGATAATATTTTTTCTTCTGGAGAAAGTCTTATTTGTTTTATTTCAGCTAGAATAAAAGCAGTTTTTAATTTTTTAAAAAACATTTTAAGGTCAAAATTATTAGCCCCCTTAAGCAATATTTGTTTTGGATTGTCTCCAGATCAATCCACTGTTATACAATAACTTACCTAATTACACTAACTTTACTCTAATTACCCTAGTTAAGCCTTGAAATGTCACTTTAAGCTGAATATTAGTATCTTGAAAAATATCTAGTCAAATATTATGTGCTGTCATCTAGGCATGGGACGATAACCGTTTTCAAGGTATACAGCGGTTTGGAAAAGTCAAGGTTTTAAAACCACCATTTTCTCTAATACCGTTTTTAAGGGATGTGTAGTATTATTTTATTTACATAATTTTTTTTGGACAACAGTATCTTCAGCAGAAAAAATATCCAAAGATGCTGTTTTAAATAGTAAAGAAATCTGTTTTTTTTTTTAATTAATGAAGACGGCAGAAAATAAAAATGAATTTCTGAAAATAAAATCTA
>NC_079447.1:3908571-3942574 GCF_903798145.1 Danio aesculapii | reverse complement strand
GGTAGGATCCACATCTGAGCTAAGGTGAACTTCACATGCTGGAGTCTACACTGGAAACCTTGAGGCCAGTGCTATACAGTAGGGGAAATAAGTATTAAGGAAGTCACAGTTTTTCCTCAGAAAACACATTTCTAAAGGTGCTGTTGATTTTATATTTTCCCTGGATGTTGGTAACAACCAAATAAATCCCTATATATGCAAGAAAACAAGTCTAATTAGTTTGCAAATGAAGTTATGTGTAATAAAATTAAAAGATGCAGGAGAAAAGTATTGAACACATGAAGAAAGAGAGGTTTAGAAAGGCAGTGAAGGCCCAGACAGCAGCTGAAATCTCTCAGTAGTTCTTCAGCAACTCTCCTCCCTTCCTCAGTGTAAATGAACATCAGCTGCTTCAGTCCAACATCTACATTAGCAGGAGGACGAAGATGAAACCAGGGTGGACATTTCAGCAGGACAATGATCCAAAACACAGCCAAGGAGACTCTCAGATGCTTTCAGAGAAAGAAAATCAAGCTGTAGAATGGCTCAGCCATCACCTGACTCCAATCCAATAGAAAATACAGAAGAATAAAGCTCAGATTTGATAGACGAGACCCACAGAACCATCAAGATTTTGACTCTGTTGTAGTCTGTGAGAAACTCACACCTGAGTAATGCATCTGACTTCATTCTCCATATGAGAGGCGTCTTAAAGCTGATAGCACCAAAAAAGCCTGTTATATAAAGTATTAAATCTGTTTCAGTAGTTCAGCTCTTTCTCCTTCTGTCATTCCATTGTTTACACAGAACTGATTTTTCAGATTTTTTTTGTTTTATTTTTATGTTTGTATTGTTTGGGTTTTTACCAAAATCTGCTTCAATTCCATGTCATCAGCTCCTTTACAAATATTACTCCCAGGAAAAAATCATGACTCCTTCAATTCTTATGTCCCCCGACTCTATAAGTAATGGATGGATGTTTCCCAGTACTGGGTTGCATGTAAAATTGTTTGTTGTATTTATCTTTGACCCACGGCTATCAATGATACTTGGTTTTTGGCCCTTCATACGAAAAAGTCTGGGTACCCCTGCTTGGG
Organism: Danio aesculapii; assembly: GCF_903798145.1. NCBI lineage: Eukaryota > Metazoa > Chordata > Actinopteri > Cypriniformes > Danionidae > Danio > Danio aesculapii. The sequence continues at coordinate 3,941,498 of NC_079447.1, read as the reverse complement.
CATGGGCCGGTATAATATTCTGACAGTATGATAACCTTGGATAAAAAATCACGGTGTTGTGATTACTGCTCCAATATAAGTTCTTTTTAAATGTCTGTTAGAGCTGCACAATTAATCGAAAAAAGATCGCTATCTCGATTCGACCCCCTAGACTATCTTAATTCAGCATTTCTTCAATTCTGCCAATCATATTTTCAAGTTCAGGAGAGAAGAAAAGGCGGCCGCACAGGTCTTCACATTGTTTTACATACCTTGTTCAGCAATGTGGACACCAATGGTGTTGAAATGATGTTGAAAAAGTCACATACTGTATTTAAAAGGTATAATTCACCCAAAATATCATTTCTGTCTTGATGTGATGATGTATTTTGACGCCGCAATATCACACGTGACGTGAGCTGCTGACCGTGAGCTGTTATCACAGAGAGGGCGGGCGCACGCCTGTGAATGATGTCTACTTTAGTGAACAGAACCTGCATAGGCTGTGAGTAACAGGTAATAAAGTAGTAAATAACGTTCAGTTTGTGAAACAGAGTGATTGTTTGAGAGCCGCGCGGGAAGGATGAACCGCGCTTAGCAGTGAAAATAAAAACCGAAAGTGTGCACATCATTTAAATACTCATATGGCATTATAGAGTTATGATTAGGCTATGACAAGCATTTGAGCAAGTGTTGAGCATGTCAATAAACAGTAGACCTTCATATTAATATAGGTTTTTTTTTTTTAACCATATCTTTGAGAAATAACAATAATAATAGCCCACTCATATTAAGCTTTATTTTACATCTACAGAATCGTGAGAAAATCCTGATCTTTATTTTAAGCAAAAAAATCGCGATTCTCATTTTAGCCAGAATCATGCAGCTCTAATGTCTGGGTAAAAAAACTACCCCCCCCCCCATTGAATACAAGATATTTAATTTTAAGAAACGTTTAAAATATTTTGGACCTGTAGCTTTTGGTTCCTTTTCTGCTAGAGATACGGTTGCCCTAAAAAACTAAATAAAATAGTTGTGAAAAGCATGTACAAAATAACAACAACAACAAAAATGTACATATACCTTGGAAAGGTATAACAGAAAATGTTGGCGGTTTTAAAACCTTGACTTTTCCAAACCGCCGTAAACCTTGAAACTTGTTATCATCCCGTGCCTACCCCTGCTTTATTGTATATTCAGTACATGTTCAGAGTAAACAAATGTTTCAAACAAACTAAATTGCACAATTTATATTCATTCAATCATTCATTTCCTTTTCAGCTTAGTCCCTTTATTAATCTGGGGTCGCCACAGCAAAATGAACCGCCAATTTATCCAGCATATGTTGCCCTTCCAGCCGCAACCCAATATTGGGAAACACCTATACACACTCATTCACACACACACTCATACACTACGGCCAATGTAGCTTACCCAATTCACCTATAGCGCATGTGTTTGGACTGTGGGGGAAACCGGAGCACCCGAAGGAAACTCATGCCAACACAGGGGAGAACATGCAAACTCCACACAGAAATGCCAACTAACCCAGCCGGGGCTGGAACCAGCGACCTTCTTGCTGTGAGGCGATCGTGCTATCCGCTGCGCCACTGTTACGCCACAATTTATATTTATAGAAATATTTTGAATATAAATATTGTGCTTGTGTTCATAAACACAATTCACAGTATATATTGAATATAAGCATGTGTCTATGGGTCTTGACAGAATGATTTGTACTCCAGCTTGTCTAGTAAAAGTACGCACAATAGACATTTGTATTAGTAAATGATTTCTTTGTGAGGAAACCCTGTGAGAGGAGTCATCAGGCTTGTTTTGTGCCACACACCCTTACCGCTTATCTAACAGTCTTACGTTTGTTCTGCGGTCATAAGAAGCTTTCAAAAAAAAACATCCCACAGTGCTCTTGGAAATCGTGGAGGAGGATCGGAATGTTGAAGTCAGAATTATTAGCCTCCTGAATTATTAAACTCCCTGTGTAGTTTTCTGTTTAACAGAGAGGAGTTATATTCAACACAGACTTAACCCTCAACTGCACATGTTTTAATGAAATATGACAAAATTATTCCATTTTTTGGTGCTTTTGGGAGCATTTTATTGTTAAAAGTTGTTTTTGGTTTGATCCCCCCCCCCACCCCAACCCCAAACTATTTTGTTGCCTTAAGGCAATGTTATGCAACCATGGTACACAATCACAGTGAAAATTCTTCACATATTATATATCAAATATCATGAGTGATCAGTGAGCCATAATAATTCACAAATCTTATTCAAAATGTAACAGAATCATTAAGGAAACAGGGAAGAACACAACACATATATAGTGCTCAGCATAACTGAGGACACCCCATTTTGAAAATGAATATTTTTATACGTTTATCAGTGAATATAGGTCATATATTTAGGTGCATATAAACAAAACAGATTTATTAAACTGATATATATATATATATATATATATATATATATATATATATATATATATATATATATATATATATATATATATATATATATATATATATATATATATATATATATATAATGTAAATAATATTTTATTCACCGAACATCTTTAAAAATGGAAGATAATACATTTAAATTCATGTGAAATATTGGAAGAAACATTACAAACTACAAGATTTCAACAAAATGTTGAAATGATTGTTGAATGACTTTTGCTCTTTTACATATTTTCAATATTTTTCTAAACTAAAACTAATTTTGGACTGTTATCATGAATTATTTTGTTAGATTAGCCCTAGATCTAATATTAATGTAAATGAGAGATTTGTGAGGGGTGTGCTCGTATATGCGGAGCACTGTATATAGTGGTTTGTTACTGGACTATAGACAGGTGTCTATCTAAATGATAGCCGGAACTACTTTCTGAACTTCTGAAGATATATTTTACACTTCTGCTCAAACTTGTTCTCCTCACTGTCACTGCAGTCTATCTCATTGTCCTCAGATGGGATTTGCCTAACACCGGCATCCGGCTCTTTACTTCCATAGAACAAACGTACATCCATTTTTCCTTTCAAAATGTGTTAAAAAAAAAGTCAAATTAAATGAAAAATAATACAATATGTAATAATGATAATATGTGAAAATGCCCACATGTAATGCCAGTAAACACTTCTTGAAAAGTACAACTTATTGCACAACGTTGTCCTGAGGCAACGAAAAGAAAAATTGAATTTGTGAACATGTAAAAAAACTTCATAAAACCTGACAAAAGGCTTCTCTACAACTCTACAAATACACACATTTTTTCAACCCAGGCTCATTCTGAAAACTTACCTCCACGGACGTTTCTGGAGACCGCGAAATACATCCCGTCGGCACGTTTTTCTGCAGTTTTTGTTTTCGCGAATCTGCCAGAGGTCGTCGTGTTCGCTTTAAGATCTCAAATTTCCCTCGCGAGTGCCATTCGCGCCTGCTGTTCTCGCGTAAACCCACCAGAGGCCGCTGTTGACTCACTTTTTGACAGACTTTCTGACTGACTGAGCAAACGATCGGCTGACCCACCCTCCCCTTCCCTAAACCCAACCAATTTTATCGATTGACCCGCCCACCCACTTCCCTAAACCCAACCAACACGTTTCAAAAGCAATCCAAAAAAATAAAAGCCCTCGTCTGACTTTTTTTTTTCCACATCCTCACCCTGCTATTCACTTGTTTGTTTTATATTTTGGATTCTGTTTTTGTCTTACCTGCTTTCTGGAACCGATCTTCACCGGATTCGAACCCCCGTCTTCGTGGTCAACTCCTCTCTGCATCTCAAATCCGCCGACGGACGTGGCGCGCTAACGGGACAAACTGGTTTCAGCCAGAATGCCGTCCATACGTTGGTAAGCACGAAAAGGAACGGCGTCACACCGCCCCGTAGCATTCGTTTAAAGAAATTAAATGCAGCCATACGTATCTCCGCCTACGTAATTCGCTGTCTCCAGAAACGTCCGCAGGGCTACGCTTTCACAATGAGCCTGTGTTGCATTTTTTTGTACAGTTTGTTACTTTAAATGAGGTTAATTAAGCAAATAATCTTAACTTCTTCTCATACCATGTGCTTAAAGGCTTAACTAGGGTAATTAGGCAAGATAGGGTAATGAGGAAAGTCATTGTATAACAGGGGTTTCTTCTGTAGACGATCGAAAACAAATATTGCTTAGGGAGGCTAATAATATTGACCTTAAAATGGTTAAAAAAAATAAAAACTTCTTTTATTCTAGCCGAAATAAAACAAATAAGACTTTCTCCAGAAGAAAAAATATTATAGGAAATACTGTGAGAAATTCCTTGCTCTGTTCAACATCATTTGGGAGATATTTCAGGAGGGTAAATAACTCTGACTTCAACAACAGTATATCTGCCGTTCTCTGCGTGATGTCTTAATGTGCTTTTGTTTTTCTCCTTGCTCCCGACAGATCGCTCTCCTCCAGCTGTCGTCCTAAATTAGCTGAGCTCAGTGAAAGAAGAGCCGTTTTCGACTGACCCCTTCTGCTCCCTGAAGCTCCAGCCGTCCGTGACACCCAAATGCTGCCTGTCTTTCATCAAACTGCTCGCTCCTGAAGAAAAAAAATGGACTTGGAGTAAAAAGGGGGGCCCTGAATGCGGGGCTGACTCCCTTTAAGACCACTAGTTGAGATAGCTGGGTGACCTATGACAATGTAACCGATAAGGGGACTCGAGTTCTTGGTTTCCCATGCAGGATATGAGGTTTTTTGAGCCGTGGGATTCAACCATAAATTGAACCTTCCATTGCTCCTCTAACGTCATGCAGTCGTCGGAGGAATTGTTTAGCAGGAAGCTGAAAGCATTGAACGGGAGTATGGGACATCCAGCGGCCAACGCGCAGAGCAAGCCGGAAGTGGGTGGTAAATCCAATGGGACGCCTGCCATGCCTAAAATGGGGGTGCGAGCTAGGGTGACCGATTGGCCCCCGAAAAAGGAGGGTTGGGGACCCAACTTTGAGGCCTTCCAGAATGGACAGCCTGATCAAAATGTGGAGTTTACAGATTTAAGCGAGGAGCACGATACTAAATATTCCCTCAATGACCTTCTAAGTCGGTCTCCTTTAAAGGGACTTCATCCCATTCGCCAAAGGAGTAACAGTGATGTGACTATCAGTGATATTGATGCTGAGGATATAATGGACCAGAACGCAGTCAACCCAAACACTGGCGCCTCATTACATCGGGAATATGGCAGTACGTCCTCTATTGACCGACAGGGACTTGGGAACGATGGATTCTTTACAATGTTACGAGGATATCGGATTGATCATTTGGATCATCGAAGCGCCCCACCGGTTGGTTTCCCAGAACTCCTCCGCTATGATACTGCGCTCTCTCCAAGCCTCCAGACCGCTGCTCAGATATCCCGAGGAGAGATTGTTCATATTTCAGGTAGGCTTATGACAGTGATATATTTTCTTGTTTCAATTAATTGCTAGAGCTTTAATCACAGTAATGTAATGTGTATTCATATAGCGCATGTATTGTGTATGGACATACACTCAAAGTGCTTCACAATCATGAGGGGGGGTCTCTCCACACCACCACCAGTGTGCAGCATCCACTTGGATGATGGACACACCAGCTATTGGCGGAGTGGAGTGATAGAGCCAATTCGGTGGATGGGGATGATTGGGAGGCCATGGGAGGCTGTGATCGTAAGGGTTGATTGAGAGACTTTGGCCTGGACACCGGGGTTACTCTTTACTCAAAATTTCATTGCCGATTGATACCAGAATAGTGTTGATATTTTTGACAACACTATTTTAGAAGTGCCAAAGATATCAGTATTGTCCATATTCGAATTATCAAATATAGTCTAATTTCAGGCCACGACTATACCCAAAATTGGGTTAATTTGCCTCTTTTATGAACACCAAAAATTATTGAATATTATGAAAAATCAATATATATATATATATTAAGTGTTCATTTGCCACTTTTATGAACACCAATGCAAATATAATATGAACATTCTTAAAATCACTCTAAAAGTTTAAATAATAATGAATTATTCACAGTATTTTGAAGTGCTAAAATGCCAATATTATGCATATTCATTATCCTGATATATTAAATGATTACATAACGTCTAATTTCAGGCTTCGATTATACCCAAGATTGGGTTAATTTGACACTTTAATGACCACCAATGCAAATATAAGGTGAATATTCTGAAAAATCACAGAAATTTGAAATAATAATGAATTATTCACAGTATTTTGAAGTGCTAAAATGCCAATATTATGCATGTTCATTATCAAGATATGTTAAAGGATTACATAACGTCTAATTTCAGGCTACGACTATACCCAAAATTGGGTTAATTTGACACTTTTATGAACACCAATGTAAATGTGAATATTCAGAAAAATCACAGAAATTTGAAATAATAATGAATTATTCACAGTATTTTGATGTGCTAAAGATATCAATATTGTACATGCGTATTATCTCAATATATTGAATCATTAAATATTGGCGTGTTTGGTTTATTCACATCGTCTCATCATTGTTTTGAAGATTTTACTCTATGCTTGCAGTTGATCTGTAAATGAGACTGTGTTGTAAATCTGATCTGCTAATCTAACTCGGAGATTGTTAATTGTCACATACACTCTTGGCTAAATATATATGAGCAATTTCATGCAAATGTCAACCTTGCCATGAAAAAAATTAAGTTTTCGCCAAAATAGCAAAACTATTTCTGCACTTTTTGTGAAGAAGAGATGTCCCAGAGAGATGTCACATCCATAACGGAGCTTTTTCCTCATAAATGCAAAAATATTAAGTCAAATAAAACCAATCATGTTTGTTCTATAGTGATCCGACTCTTCTCCTTTTGATTAGCATCGTTTCTTTTTGGTTGTGCAGTTTCATTCACAGAATTTCTACAAGGTATGTTGTATACTGTAAACTGGCAGACTTTTTTTTGGTCACATCCATAACGCATGTTTATTTTCCTCATTTAAAATATAAAACATGTTTACAGATTGAAATGTTTCTCCTCCCACAACTCTGTGGCTAGTTGTTTTGAAAAATATAAAGAGATATTTCAATATAATGTTAACGTATACTTCCTCTGTCAATTTATGTTTGGAGATTTTACTGCAAATGTCGCATCCATGTTGCTCATATACACTTAAGAAATGCTAAGTTATTGTAACCCTGTCACATCCCCGGCTCGTTCCTGCTGCCAGGAGATAACCATCCTTGTTTTCATTGTGTGACCATGACAAACCCAACATTGGGTCAAATATGGACATACCCAAGATTGGACTAATTTGCCACAAAACAAATGCAAATACAATGGGACTATTCTTAAAAATCAGTATAAAGGTTTAAATACTAAATAAGTAGTCACAGTATTTTGAAGTAGTGTTGTCAAAAGTAGTTCAGTACCTTAAATTTAAAACTTGTCATTTTCCAGCTAACATTTGAGCACTGTACAGAAATGACCATCATTTAGAGGCCATCATTTTTGTAATTGTTTAATCGTTCAAGTGCTCAATTGCTAACAGGAAATGGATGTTTTTAAAATTTCAGTACCGACTGGTACCGAACTCAATATTTTTGACAACACTATTTTGAAGTGCCAAATATATCAATATTGTGTATGCTTATGATCACTATATATATTGAATTATCAAATATAATCTAATTTCAGGCTACGGCTATTACAGGATTTTAAGGAGAATAAAGTTTCACAAAAACAAATTTATGTCAAATCTCACTAAATAATAATCATAATAATAAAAAAACTATAAAAATACAATGTGAATATTCTTAAAAAGCACTCAAATATCCTCTAATTTCAGGCTACGGCTATGCCAAAGATTGGCATCATTTGCCATTTTTATGAACACAAATATAATGTGAATATTGTTGAAAATCACTGTAAAAGTTTAAATAATAAATAATTATTCACAGTATTTTTAATTGCCAAAGATATCAATATTGTGTATGTTCATTATTGTGATAAATTGAATGATTAAAAATCGTCTAATTTCAGGTTATGACTATACCCAATATTGGGTTCATTTGCTGAATTTATGAACGCCGATGTAAATTTAATGTGAATATTCTTTAAAAATCATTCTAAAAGTTTAAATCATAAACAATTATTCATAATATTTTGAAATACCCACAAGATCAATATTGTGCATGTTCATTATGACAGTATATTGAATATCAAATATATGGTTTATTTACATTGCCTCATCATTGCTGTGAAGATTTTACTGTGGTTTTTTCAGCTTGATGGTAGTTTAATTTTCACAAACATGTTAAATTACAGGATTTTAAGGAGAATAAAGTTTCACAAAAACAAATTCATGTCAAATCTCACTTAATAATAATCATAATAATAATAAAAACTATAAAAATACAATGTGAATATTCTTAAAAAGCACTCAAATTGTAAATAATATTGAAATATAGTAGGTTGAAGTGCCAAAGATATCAATATTATGCATGCTCATTATCACGATATATTGAGTAATTGAAAATCGTCTAATTTCAGGCTATGGCTATACCAAACAATTATTCACAGTATTTTGAAGTGCCAAATATATCAATATTGTGCATGTTTATGATCACGATATACATTGAATTATCAAATATCATCTAATTTCAGGCTACGGCTATGCTAAAGATTGGGGTCATTTGCCATTTTTATGAACACAAATACAAATACAATGTGAATATTGTTGAAAATCACTGTAAAAGTTTAAATAATAAATAATTATTCACAGTATTTTTAATTGCCAAAGATATCAATATTGTGTATGTTCATTATTGTGATAAATTGATTGATTAAATATCGTCTAATTTCAGGTTATGACTATACCCAATATTGGGTTCATTTGCTGCGTTTATGAACGCCGATGCAAATATAATGTGAATATTCTTTAAAAATCACTCTAAAAGTTTAAATCATAAACAATTATTCATAATATTTTGAAATACCCACAAGATCAATATTGTGCATGTTCATTATGACAGTATATTGAATATCAATTATATGGTTTATTTACATTGCCTCATCATTGCTGTGAAGATTTTACTGTGGTTTTTTTCAGCTTGATGGTAGTTTAATTTTCACAAACATGTTAAATTACAGGATTTTAAGGAGAACAAAGTTTCACAAAAACAAATTCATGCCAAATCTCACTAAATAATAATCATAATAATAATAAAAACTATAAAAATACAACGTGAATATTCTTAAACACTCAAATTGTAAATAATATTGAAATATAGTAGGTTGAAGTGCCAAAGATATCAATATTATGCATGCTCATTATCACGATATATTGAGTAATTGAAAATCGTCTAATTTCAGGCTACGGCTATACCAAACAATTATTCATAGTATTTTGAAGTGTCAAATATTTCAATATTGTGCATGTTTATGATCACTATATATATCGAATTATCAAATATGATCTAATTTCAGGCTACGACTATGTGGACAGCTCTCTCCTCTACAGCCGAGAAAGAGAAAAGTCCTTCATGCGTCGTCTGAAGTCGGAATCATCCGAGACTTCGCTGTTCAGAAAGTTGAGGACTATAAAGAGCGAGAACGATGCTTTGAGGCTCTCCACAGAGCAGGAGGACCGCCGACCTCTTAGCTTTCAGAAATGCTTCGCTCATTATGATGTCCAGAGCGTGCTTTTTAACATCAGCGAAGCAGTGGCCAATCGGATAAGCCTCAGCCAGAGGAAAAACACCACCACTGGAGCTTCTGCCGCCTCCCAGTACCAAGTTCCAGGAGCGGGGCAAGTTTGCGGGAATATTACAGCACCTACATCAATGTTTGAATCACCAATGGGAAGTCGGGAAGATCTCAATCCCAAGGAGAATCTAGATGCGGATGAAGGGGATGGGAAAAGCAATGGATTGGTGCTCAATTGTCCGCATTTTCGTAATGAAATTGGTGGCGAAGGGGAGAGGAGGATTTCTCTCTCCAGGGCCAATAGCACCAGCTACACGGCTGGAGGAGAAAATTGTTCATTCGAGTCTTCATTGAGCTCCCACTGTACCAATGCTGGCGTGTCTGTACTGGAGGTGCCGAGAGAAAGCCAAGCGATCCACCGCGAAAAGGTCAAGCGGTACATCATCGAGCACATCGACCTGGGAGCGTATTATTACCACAAATACTTCTACGGCAGAGGTGAGCCCTTGTCCTTTTGCGTTTGAGTTGAGTCTTATTTGCTAAAGTTGAAGTGAAATGTGAACTGACCTTTTGGGTTTCGGGGGGGATTTGGTGGGAGGGATTCATCTGTGTTTATTCCGAAGAAAACACCTTGCCTACTTGGTGGATGTAACAAAGGTTGTGCTGGTGTTGGAATTTATACTTAATCCTGAAATGCTAAACTGTATTAGTAAGTTGAACCAATGCTAGGCGATAAAATCGGTATCAGTATTTATTGACCAAACACCATTATCAATAAATATAAAAAAAAGTTTGGTATGAAGTTTCAGTATGAAGGCTATAGTTTTATTAAAATGTGACTGGTCAGCGTGCACCTTGGAAACAATGCCAATAAGCTTAGGGTGTAAGTTTTTCAATGGAAGCGCATGCATTTCCAGGCACGCCTAGTTGAAAAATATCTAAACTTTTTCAAATGCCGCAAGTGCACCACGATTCATGCAAGTAGAACTAGCCAATCTGCTTCACACTTTGTATGGAATATACACACTTCAGTTATAACAGTAGACTAATTACCTCAGACAAACACGGTGCACCCAAACACTGCAGTGCTTTTTACTTTTCTCCATAAACTTGAACTCCAGCAGTGGTTTGTCGCTTTGTCATCCTCTGAGGAAACGGTTGATGGTCCGCTAGTTACAAGAGACACTAGGGGAGTGTGAGTGCCAAGCGCACTGAAAATGGTAAAGGAAAGCACGCGCTCACTCTTGTCACTTTAGGTCAGAATAACAACACACGTTAAAATGAGTGCCGTATAGCAGCAGTGAGGAGATTGTAAATAAAAAGGATGTAGGGAAGTCGCCAGAGTGGCTTTCTGGTTTCTTTTCTTGTGCATCCCAGCCACTAGCACCGCATCTGAAAGAGTTTTTAGCGTAGGGGTAATGTAGTCATTCAACTTCACAATTTGTAGTGTTGCAATGTGTGTTTGAGTAATAATGTCTGCTTTCTTTACTTGAAAGCTCAGATTTGATGATCATAATTTGTGTTGTTTACAGAATTTGAGGTTACTGGATCGTTATTATTCACACCTTAAAGTTTGCTTTGATTGTTCAGCGTTTATACTGCACGTGACCATTGCACACACTTTGTAACATTTTATTTTTACAAAAACTGATGGAAAAACCATAGTATTTTTGCTGCTTTTTCAAACTACTTATTTAAAATGAGCTGAAACGACATGATTCTTGAGATTTTTTTGGGAACAACTTAATTGTTTTATATTCAATCCACTTAAGTTTGTAAAAAACTATTGCAGAAGACCTATTGAAACCCACATGGACCCAAGATTCTGACCGCAATCAGTCCAGTTTAGTGAAGGGAAAATCATGCTTTGGGGTTCCATTCAGTATGGGGGGCGTGTGAGAGATCTGCAGAGTGGACGGCAACATCAACAGCCTGAGGTATCAAGACATTTGTGCTGCCTTTACATTATAAACCACAGGAGAGGGCAAATTCTTTAGTAGGATAGCGCTCCTTCTCATACATCAGCCTCCACATCAAAGCTCCTGAAAGCAAAGAAGGTCAAGGTGCTCCAGGATTATCCAGTCCAGTCACCAGACATGAACATTATTGAGCCTGTCTGGGGTAAGATGAAGGATGAGACATTGAAAATTAATCTAAAGACTGTTGATGAACTCTGGGAGTCCTGCAAGAACGCTTTCTTCACCATTCCAGATAACTTTATTAATCAGTGATTTGAGTCATTGCAGAGATGTATAGATGCAGTCCTCCAAGCTCATGTAGAGTCAGACACGATATTCATTCTGTTTCCACTGCAGCATGACTTTATATTCTATACTGGACATTATATCTAGTCAGTGACAAGGCCCTTGGTTGAGACATTCAAATATAAAACATCACCATAGTCAATCAGTGGTAAAAATTAGACACCAAATGTTTACGAGCTTTAAGAGAAAAGCAGGATGCATTTCGATAGTAAAACCCAAGCTTGACTCTCACTTTGCGAACCAAATTTGCTACGTGTGCTTTGAAGGAAAGCTCCTGATCAAGTAAAAAGCCTAAACACTTGTAGCAGGACACTAAATCTATGTTCACCTTGGGCAGTGGTAATTAATAGTTGTGTAAAGGGGTGGAACGATTTGTAAAAATCATTCATTTATATTTATCTACATTTAAAACCAATTTTAGATCCTGAAGACGAGCAGACTGTAAGAGTTCAAAGGTTGTATGGGCTGAACAAGTGAAAGAGAACCTTAAAGATACAAAATTAGTACCTCCCCAGAGGTACTAATGTCCACCTGTACACTACAAAAGTGTACCAGTCTAGTCACAGATTTTGTACCTTTACTTCTGAAAGTGTATAGTCTAGGAAGAATTCAATAACTGATATCAGGCTTGTTATGCCCCGTGTGGCTCGGAGGATGAAAAGGGCTTAACATAATTATGACAACCCAATCTTTTAAGAATTCCCCTGAGATGTTAGCTGCTATGAATCGACACAGACAACAACGTGGCAAAAAAATGGCTTGTTTTATTACAATAAAGATAAAGGAAAATAGTTAAATCACCCAAAATATATTTACAAATGTGAACAATAAATGCAAAAATAAAGTAAACAAACAAACCTGATAGAGGGAAGGAAAATAAGCGGTGCCAAATCAAAGAAAATAACAAATGAAACACCCGCTAACTAATCCCTCCCCCACCTCTAAATAACTAAAGAGAAATATGTAAATAGGAAAAAAAATAACATCTTCGGCGTCACACGCCCCTTACTCAACTGCACTCACTGGAACAAACATACACAGAATAGCACCCGCTTCTAACCTAGTGGATTAACAGACAATCAACTACGTGTGTGTAAAAATGTAAGTCACGTGACATACTTCACTTTCACTTCCCTTCTTGTACATTTAAGCAAGTTTAGGATGGGACGTTCTGAACAGATGTACAACTCACAAAAAACTTTAAAACGAACCAGAGAACAAGATAGGCACAAAATGTCACACAAACAAGCACAGCAGCAACAAGGATCCCCCTCGAATCTGGCTTGAGTCATCACTGGAGGAGTGCTTAAATATCTCATCCTCTTCTGATTGGTCCACTCGGGAGAACTCAGCCAACCAATTGGAACACCTAGATTTCAGAAGAACAGCAGAGAGCAAATAAAAACAGAATTAATGTAACAAGGCGATTAATTCACTGGTAACCAAAAGCCAAAACTTCAAATTTCTAATTCACATCAAGCTTAAACTCCCTCCCTCTTTAAACTGCACTTAAAATAAATAGTTTAATGCACAAGGCTAATCAGTGTCTTAAATATAACCCGGTACAGATGAAGACGGCTCTGTTGCACAGAGGAAATTGAGCTCTTCTGCTTGATAGGTCTTTGGCGACGCTGCACGGCGGATGATTATCTATTTCCCAATAGAACGAGCTGGCTAACATGATTTATTGTCATCTGAGCTGGGCTGTAATTGGCTCATTCGCTATGGTTGGAAAGCCTGTGAACGTGCAGGACACAATCGCAGCTTTCACCCACAGGCCTCGGCTCATTATTCAGCAGGCAGTCAAAGGAATGAAACTCATTTCTGCATGGCGAGAGGTGGAGCAGCTGTTTTTCCAGAGCTTAGGAACGGGTAACACAATCCTGTCAGGACTATGCAGATGTGCAGACATGCAATAACAAAAAGAGCAGCCGCTGACACCTTCTCAGTCATACAGTTGAGGTCAGAATTACTAGACCTCCTGAATTATTAGCCCCCCTGTATATATTTTTTCTCAATTTTTGTTTAACGAAAAGAAGAATTTTTTTTCAATAATTTCTAAATATAATAGTTTTAATAACTCATTTTTAATAACTGATTTCTTTTATCTTTGCCATGATGACAGTAGTGTGTTATGACCGTCTAGGGGTCGATCACAACAGAAATGAAAGGAGACCCAATACCAGAGAGAATTTGAACGTAACAAGCTTTGTTTATTACATGAGATAAGAATATATCTTCAGGGCAACAAAAATATCTTTATTTACCAACTACCTTACGTAAAGAAAATAACCATAATAAATAAAATTCAGCAATTACCAAGCGGCAACCTCCCGCTCTCCCTCGGGAAGCCAATACGGAAGTAACTGAAACTGCAATTCATCAAAATTCCTCTAGTCCTGGCTCCATAATAGAGCAAATTGCAATTGAGCCCACTGTTAGAATGGCCAACTTTACAGCAGAAAAAAAAGGTGTTTACAGCCTGGTACAAAGAACGATTTTGGTTCATATAGCTATTATTACCCTCCATGACAACTGTGATGGGGGTAAATTTTTTTATAACTCATCTATTTCCTTTATATTAGGTTATATTAAGTTTGCATAATTAAGGGCGTGGCCACTTGAGTGACAGCTAGGTCTCGCTGGTCGCCGTCACTTCACCTCAGCTGAATCCGGCAGATTAGCCACTGATCTCGGCATATACATCGTATTTTTGTGTGTATCGTATTATGTGGCTTTACACAGTCAGCTGCCTTTTGGACTTATTTCTTACAATTATCAGATGATATGGGATGCTGTGTGCACTTAATTGTGCTCACAAACCATTCACATGGCCTCGTTTCCCATGTGAGTAAAGTTATATACTTATAGACCATCTCTATAAATGTGTATGTTTTATTTAAGATCATTTATCATTAATATTTTTCTTTAGACCCGTAAAGCACTCCAGAATGTGCCAGATTGATTAGCTGTAGGCTCTAGAACAGTCATCTGAAGCGTTGTCATACAGTGTTATGCTGGAGTTCATCAATAGTCTTGCATTTACTAACACACACTATATCTGAAGTGTTTGGAAGTAATTTGCGTTTTCCTCCTGTAGAAAAACGTCATAAGAACAATGTTTAGTGGCTCAATGTATTACAGCGGTGTTTTTAAAAGTCTAAACACTTTATTGATATAGTATACAGCCAAGCACATGTGGTCAGAACACAAACGAGCCGCAGGTAATAAAGTATTAAGCGTTTCTCCCAAAGTAAAGTCTGTCTGCCAGGTCTAAGCAAAATGCCAGCAAGTGTCTGTAGCTCCGCTCACTCTCCGCCTCTTTGCCCTTGTTTGGTATCCCGCCGTGGGTGCGATGACGCGCGAACAAAATGGCGACGGTTGGCCGCGCCTACTTGTAGCTTCTTTTGCGCTCTTCAGAAACCTATGGGTGACGTCACGGATGCTACGTCCATATGTTTTACAGTCTATGGCAATTACCTAACTCGCTTTTTCCAAAACAATAACAAAGGTACAACCCCTCAATTCTCAAGTGTTTATTATATCAGAGTTGACCACAATTCTTAACATTATGGGTAGAAATGATTGAGCAAGAATAAACGTACAAATTGAAACAAGAAATGACAGGAGAAAAATCAAAACAAAACCACAACATTAATCACACTCTTAAATGTTTCTGAACATACCAAACATATTTCAATCTCTCGCTGGCATAGTGCTCAATGGTTGGCAAAACAGAGAAATACGCTGGAGGAACACAAAGGCCCACAAAGCTAATGCATAAAACAAGTCATTGTGTAACAAAAGGGCTGTTTCTCAAATCCAAGAACGCAGAGCACGGACTTTCCTTCTTGTGAAGACCGGTCTTGCCAGGTGTCCTCAGAAGAACGAACTCGGGAGACCTCGAGAACAGAGAACGCGTCCTGTGAGAAATGAGATGCTGCGTTCGTCCTCATGGTCACATGACCTTCACTCGTTTTTCAATGGAAAATTATTGAAACATTACAACATTCATACAATGATTTATTGTTTTTCCCCTTATCAAAATGTGTACTATACATAAAAACATTATAAAATACGTTGCACAAAATAAATAAAACTGATTTTATTATGAATTTCAGCAAATAAACACCCTTAATGTGTTTATTTCTTTATTAAGATGTCCATAGTAATGTTTATATTCACTGTTACAGATTTTATTTTAGATTTATCCTGCTCCACAAATGACACAGTACTGTCTGGCTAGTTTCTGTCCTCTACTTGTTTGCTAAAAAGGCAATAATGGTCCAACATTCCTGACCATTATCACCAATAAAGCCTAGAAAAACAGGCCATCAGTATACTGTAAACCGAAAGGTTCAAATATTTTTTTTCCAGTTATCAAAGAAATAATTAGTTCTTTAATTATAGTTTTGTAACTATTAAATTGTTTTAAGTTAAAAATTGTAGTATATACATCAGTTTAAAACCTGTGAATGGTGGAAAAACTGTAATTGTGTAGCTGGGTCTCCACTTTTGCCATGGCCTCTTTTGGCTTAAACACTTATCCCTCAAGTTTTTGCCAAAAAATGTCTTCCTTTCCCACGAATGTTGCATTTTCTGTCCAATAATCATTAGTCATCTGGTGATCCCTATGATCACGCATGGGTGGATCATAAAGATGTCTTTACAGTTGTACCTGTTTCAGACTAAATCTCTTCAAAGCGTTTCATTCATTCATTTTCTTTTCAGCTTAGTCCCTTTATTAATCCGGGGTCACCACAGCGGAATGAACCGCCAACTTATCCAGCACATGTTTTACGCAGCGGATGCCCTTCCAGCCGCAACCCATCTCTGGGAAACATCCATACACACTCATTCACACTCATACACTGCTGATAATTTAGCCTTCCCAATTCACCTGTACTGCATGTCTTTGGACTGTGGGGGAAATCAGAGCACCCGGAGGAAACCCACACGAACGCAGGGAGAACATGCAAACTCCACACAGAAACGCCAACTGACCCAGCCGAAGCTCAAACCAGCGACCTTCTTGCTGTGGGGCGACAGCACTACCTAGTGCGCCACTGTGTTGCCATCAAACCGCTTCATATTCGACTCGAATCAAATGCGGCGCCGTGTGAACTGTTTGCTCGACTCTCAAAAAAAATCGTCCGCTCCACCAGCTGAGATCATGTTGCGCGCACCTAAAGTAAACCTCCACAAACACAGCGATGATGTCACATTTGCGACGTGCACTCAAATGAATTAGCGTATGCGTCAAGTATAACCAGGCTTTATACGTTTATTAACTTTTTTATATATTGAAATTCTAGATGTACAGACGTTAGTTTTGATACATTATTTAAAATATCTGGCTGAGAAATAGTCTTTAACTTTTTTGGTGGGGACAGTGAACATTTTGGCATGGCAAGTAAAAATCTCAAACACAAGCCCGATCGCGCCAGTAGAAAAATCCCTTAGTGTTGAACCCTGATTTGTTCTGTAGACAATCCAAAACAAGAAAGGGGCTTAAAGGGGCTAATAATACTTCAGTCAGTTCTAGCTGAAATAAAACAAATAAGACTTTCTCCAGAAGAAAAAATATTATAGGAAAAAATCCTTGCTCTGTTAAACATAATTGAAGGAGGGCTAATAATTTTGACTTTAACTGTACACAGCCGACCTCGTGCAGTTTAAGCTGAGGTATCATTTCCTTGCTCCATTTCCGGACTTGCAAAGGTGTGTTTTAATGAAGAGCGGTGGGAGTGCGGTGTGTGGACGGGGTCCCGTCTCGCTCTTCATAGGGGAACAGCTGCACCTCACCATGTCTATTCTCACATGACAAATCACAGGCCACAGACAGCAGAACATTCTCACACCTCAACCCTCGCCACAAGTGTTTCTCCATTCAAAACGTGTAACAAACACCATGCTTTACTATCTCGGGCCTCTAAATTATCAGTGAAGATGGTTAATAATCAGTGGTGTAAAGTATCGGATTACCAATACTCAAATTACTAGAACTGAGTAGCATTTTCTCTGTGTTTTTACTGCACTACTTTCCTTCTACCTGGAGTTCTGCTGCGTCCCAATTCGCATACTTATACTACGCCCTAAAAGCATGTACTTTTTTTGTGAATTAAAAGTATATACTTTTGAGTGTGTAACTGAAGATTATGCAAGCTTTGGGACATACTACTTCCTTGTTAACAGATTATGTTGCTTAATTAAGTCCCGTCTATCATCTCTCGACACATCATCCACATTTCATATTTGATCACCTACCTTATTGGAGAAGCAGCAGCAGGTTAATCTGCCATTCACAAGTCTATCATGCAGAGAAATCTCCTTGGGCCTTTTATAATTCTGCATTCAGACGTTAATGTCCAAACTTATCTTGATACGAGTTCACGTTATTGTTGCAGATGAAATATAACACGCAAAACGCCATTTAAATATATTCCTGTGGGCTAGATATTGATTAACAGTCGTTCAAACAACTTTACTGAAGCCTTTCCATTTGATGATTGGTCTCGCGCGTGCACCATGTTTGTAGTTTATTTACATTTTTCACCCGCGTTTGTAGTTCTAAACAAATTCACATCCAACGCACAATATAATATTAGTATAGATGGTTATACACTTCGAAATAGTAAATCATCCAGGAGCCTTTATATATATATATATATATATATATATATATATATATATATATATCATACTACAATTTGGGACGTACTAATTCTATTTTCGAATACTATTTAGGACGGATAATATGCAAATTGGGATGCAGCATACTTCATAGGTTTATTTTTTCTTGTCTATAGTGATTGGTTTAGTAGAATAATCAGTGCTGTGATTCCCGTCCAATCAAACTGCACCTAGAAAAATCACATCAGAGAGTCAAACCTCAAGACAGATGTTTTATAAAGGCAGCAAAGTTGTACAGAAGCATTTAAAGTAAGGGTGTCACAATTTCGTTTTCAAGTTTTAATTTCGGTTTTAATTTCGATTTTAAATCGAAAACGATCAAAATTTATGCTCAATCTCGATTATCGAATCAAAAAATTGAGTCGTCGATGCTGCAACGCCCCCATGTTACATCAGCTTGGCTTGCCAAGCGAAAAAACAAAACAAAACACGCTTGTTGATGTGCTGCGAGTCAACCTAACAGCTACAACAAACAGCCAGAAAAAAGCATGGCAACTGCAGACGCAAGAGACCCATCAACAGAACTTGAACCCCCTCGCCGATGTGGAAGTATTTTGGATTTCCAGTGATTTATGTTTAGATTGTGTTGTCGACAAAAAAAAAATACAGTTCGCAAGCTCTGCTATGTACGTTTACCACAATATTCTACAGGCAGAACGATTAACATGGCAGGGCATCTCCGCAGGCACCGTAAAAACATAGATTTATTTGTTAAACCGACAAGCGTAACACAAACTACTCTCCCGTCTTCATTTGGAATAAAACTTCCAAGTAACTCAACACATGCGAAGGCAATTACAAGCGCGGTAGGAGTATTTATAGCCGCAGACATACAAACTCAATCAGTGGTAGAAAACTCAGGTTTTAGGCATTTAATTAGTGTGCTAGAACCGCGCTACGAAATCCCAAGTAGAATGTACGTCATTGCAGAGATGTATGGATGCAGTCCTCCAAGCTCATGATGGAGTCAGACACAATATTCATTCTGTTTCCACTGCAGCATGACTTTAAATTCTATACTCAGTTTTGTAAAATTCTAATTGAACATCAAATTGATTTTGACTAAATCAAAGCAGAACCCAGAATGAAATTGAATGCAACATTTGCTGCAAATGCAGTTTTTATTTCGACAGTCTGACTTTCTAGACTTCAGACTAACAGTCGGAGTCCATTTAACCTTTGCTAGCTGGTCATCACCCCATCATCATCTCCACAGGGACCTGGAAAGGACAGACCTGTCAACACGTCTCCCCCCAGAGCCACTATCCTCCTTCACACCTCACTTTTCCATGATGCTTTTATCACCCAGGGAGTAGCATTGATTCCATTAACTCAGCATTTCCTTCCCTCTTCGTGACCAAGATGCTGCAAAAACTGGGAGGAGGCAAGATGTGACACGTCTGCTTAAAGTCTGCAGCACTGTTGCATGAATGCATGAGCGCTATTAATTCTTTAATTACAGTTCTAGGACTGTTATAATGCGTTAATAGACATCTTAAGTCCTTGAACCTTTATAATATTTTGTTTAAAAAAAAGAAGTATAATAGAAGTAAAAATGTCTTTTAATTTCTTTCTTTTAAATAATATAAATTTTCTTATTCAAATATTTCCCAATACAGATTCAGGAATTTCTCACAGTATTTCCTATAATATTTTTTCTTCTGGAGAAAGTCTTATTTGTTTTATTTCAGCTAGAATAAAAGCAGTTTTTAATTTTTAAAAACCATTTTAAGGTCAATATTATTAGCCCCCTTAAGCAATATTAGTTTTGGATTGTCTACAGAACAAACCACTGTTATACAATGACTTGCCTAATTACGCTAGTCAAATGTCCTTTGAATTAGGTTTGGGTAGATAGACGATGTCATCGTCCATCGCCGATGGGTGATAGACATCACGATGCTGAGCCATTATCGCAATCATCCGTCCCCGCCCCCATCTTAGCAGCAACCCGCTCGTGAAGAATACACACGGCCCATTCATACATCTCATAATAGAACAAAAACGATCCACGTCCACACTGGCGTTTAACCTAGAATTTCTGAAAAGCCCTCTTTCACCACTATACCGCTGAAATCGCACATTACGTGACCACCAAGCGGCAACCTCCCGCTCTCCCTCGGGAAGCCAATACGGAAGTAACTGAAACTGCAATTCATCAAAATTCCGCTAGTCCTGGCTCCATAATAGAGCAAATTGCAATTGAGCCCTCTGTTAGAATGGCCAACTTTACAGCAGAAAAAGGTGTTTACAGCCGGGTACAACGAACGATTTGGTTCATATAGCTATTATTACCCTTCATGACAACTGTGAGGGGGGTGAATTTTTTTATAACTCATCTATTTCCTTTATATTAGGTTATATTAAGTTTGCATAATTAAGGGCGTGGCCACTTGAGTGGCAGCTAGGTCTCGCTGGTCGCCGTCACTTCACCTCAGCTGAATCCGGCAGATTAGCCACTGATCTCGGCATATACATCGTATTTTTGTGTGTATCGTATTATGTAGCTTTACACAGTCAGCTGCCTTTTGGACTTATTTCCTTACAATTATCAGATGATATGGGATGCTGTGTGCACTTAATTGTGCTCACAAACCATTCATGTGGCCTCCGTTTCCCATGTGAGTAAAGTTATATACTTATAGACCATCTCTATAAATGTGTATGTTTTATTTAAGATCACTTATCATTAATATTTTTCTTTAGACCCGTAAAGCACTCCAGAATCTGACAGATTGATTAGCTGTAGGCTCTAGAACAGTCATCTGAAGCGTTGTCATACAGTGTTATGCTGGAGTTCATCAATAGTCTTGCATTTACTAACACACACTATATCTGAAGTGTTTGGAAGTAATTCGCGTTTTCCTCCTGTAGAAAAACGTCATAAGAACAATGTTTAGTGGCTCAATGTATTACTACAGTGTTTTAAAAGTCTAAACACTTTATTGATATAGTGTACAGCCAAGCACATGTGGTCAGAACACAAACGAGCCGCAGGTAATAAAGTATCAAGCGTTTCACCCAAAGTAAAGTCTGTCTGCCAGGTCTAAGCAAAGTGCCAGCAGGAGTCTGTAGCTCCGCTCACTCTCCGCCTCTTTTCCCTTGTTTGGCATCCCGCCGTGGGTGCGATGATGCTCGAACAAAATGGCGACGGTTGGCCGCGCCTACTTGTAGCTTCTTTTGCGCTCTTCAGAAACCTATGGGTGACATCACAGGTTTTACGTCCATATATTTTACAGTCCATGGTGACCACACAAACACACACACACACACACACACACACACACACACACACACACACACACTGTCATGCACTGCAGCAGCGTACGTGCGTGTCTAAGCTCCAGCAGTCAGTATCGAGTGCTTTGAGCACAAAACCACAGAGAGCAGTGCACGACGGACAGTTTATCAAAGATGTACCACTGGATGGCGTCTCATTATAGTTATTAAACTTGATGTTTAATTCATCTTGTCTCGATCTAATGACTCTTTGGTCTTTTGAGTCTATCAGGTAACATGTCACAGCATCAGTACACTGCTTCAATCTTTCACTTTCACACTTGTACTAAGTAATTTTAGTGAAAACCTCAGGTACGGTTGGTTGGTCCCTCTTGGTTGTGCATCTGTGGCGTTTGTGGACACCATTATAACGACACAGATCACTCTGCCTATTCATGCCAGAGTCCCGCAGAAATAGTGGTTGACAGTGGTGATTTGTGTGTAACTTATCTTTATTTATTTATGATTTGGTTATGGGTAAAATAAAGATCATGTGGGTCAGGTAGTTGAAACAGTAGGCTAAAAATAATTCATTTGTTATTAATTAATTAATTATTCATAAGTAATTAATCACAATTAAACACCCATCGCGATGTTTCACATTAGACATCGTACGATGCCAAATTGGTCGACATTTCCTAACCCTACCTTAAATGTCACTAAGCTGAATACTAGTATCTTGAAAAATATCTAGTCAAATATTATGTGCTGTCATCATAGTTTCCTCAAATTGTGTTCAATGATTTCAAGGTATCGTATCAAAGTAAGAAAATCCAGTATTGTGACAACACGAATACAATGTATATCTTGCTGACTCCAGACTGTTGAATGATATATGTAAATGTAAACCTTATATAATGTGCTAAATGTAGATATCATTACTACTACTACTATTAAAGTACCATGGTATCCTTACAAATCCAGCTTGACCAAAGATAATTTACCATCTCAAAACCAGGTGGTGATTCATCAAAAGCTGCTTTTACCTTTTTATTTTGCAGCAAGGTTCTAATAAAGGGTGTTTATATACTTCATGTAGAGTGGAGAAAATAAGTATTGAACACATCACCATTTTTCTCAGAAAACACATTTCTAAAGGTGCCGCTGACCTGAAATTTTCCCAGGATGTTGGTAACAACCAAAGAAATCCCTATATATGCAAAGAAAACAAAACTAATTAGTTTACAAATGAAGTTGTGTGTAATAAAATGAAACGACACAGGTAAAGAGAATTGAACACATGAAGAAAGGAAGGTGTTGCATTGAAAGCCCAGACAGCTGCTGAAATCTCTCAGTAGTTCTTCAGCAACTCTCTGCCCTTCCTCAGTGTAAATGAATATCAGCTGCTTCAGTCCAACATCTACATTAGCAGGAGGATGAAGATGAAACCAGAGTGGACATTTCAGCAAGACAATGATCCAAAACACAGCCAAGGAGACTCTCAAACGCTTTCAGAGAAAGAAAATCAAGCTGTAGAATGGCCTAGCCATCACCTGACTCCAATCCAATAGAAAATACAGAAGAATAAAGCTCAGATCTGATAGACGAGACCCACAGAAGCATCAAGATTTTGACACTCAGTTAAAAAACTCACACTTGAGCAATGCATGCATAATATTTTTATTATAGACAAACCCATCTTGTAACAATAATCTGTTAAAAATGTCACATAAAGAATGAAACCAGGGAAAATGGTGACATACAAAGCATATATGACCTACAAAAAGACACTGCAATGGATGTATCGAGAAAAACCCAAACAAACTTGCTAATGTACAGAAATTACACATTATTAGTCCTTATATTGTGTTAGAAAAACAGATTAGATTCCACATTTTATCACATTTTGCAGAATTTCTAGAGGTGTCATGTCTGATTCTTTCCAAATGCAAAGTGTAGGTATTATTCATATTTTATATATACACTACCTGACAAAAGTCTTGTCGTGGATCCTAGTTGTAAGAGCAACAAATAATAACTTGACTTCTAGTTGATCATTTGTAAAAGCAGCAGAAGGTAGATTTTTGCATCCCAATCATCACAAATACTGCAGAAGACCTACTGGAACCCGCATGGAGCCAAGATTCTCATAGAGATCAGTAAAGCTTGGTGAAGGAAACATCATGGTTTGGGGTTACATTCAGTATGGGAGCATGCAAGAGATCTGCAGAGTGGATGATCAACATCAACAGCCTGAGGTATCAAGACATTTGTGCTGCCCGTTACATTACAAACCACAGGAGAGGGCAAATTCTTCAGCAGGATAGCGCTCCTTCTCATACTTCAGCCTCCACATCAAAGTTCTTGTAAGCAAAGAAGGTCAAGGTGCTCCAGGATTGGCCAGCCCAGTCACCAGAGATAAACATTATTGAGCATGTCTGGGGTAAGATGGAGGAGGCATTGAAGATGATTCTAAAGAATCTTGATGAACTCTGGGAGTCCTGCAAGAGCGCTTTCTTTGCCATTCCAGATGACTTTATTAATCAGTGATTTGAGTCATTCAGAGATGTATGGATGCAGTCCTCCAAGCTCATGATGGAGTCAGACACAATATTCATTCTGTTTCCACTGCAGCATGACTTTATATTCTATACTGGACATTATTTCTGGTCAGTGACAAGACTGAGCAAGCAAAGTCAGACCTTACTGTCCTAATTAAAATAATCAAGAGGCCTTTGCCTTACATATTACTGTTCTAATGAAATCATTCAAAATCAAGGCCTGATCATATTTTATTTTGATCAAATAAGCGTAATCTAGAGGCCTGTACCTTTCATATAAGCCACTTCTGATACCAAATGATCAACTAGAAGTCGAGTTATTATTTGTGGTTTTCTAAATAGGCGACAAGACTTTTGTCAAGTAGTGTATTTCTAATAAAGTGTAGTGTAGAAGTAGTCAGTATTTGTTGTGGTGCTGGGCTTTATCCTCATGGGAGTCCTGTGGAGTGGATGAAAAGTGTCCTGTTGAGTGTTTTCGTTGTTCACCGCTGGATTTGAGTGGGATTATGGGCTGTTTGAGTGTTTTTTCCTCCATTTTGCGGCTATCGTAACTTTAAAAAAGCTTGTTTCATGTTGTATCTTTAGTAGAATCCAGCACACTAACGTAGCATTGGCTGCTGTCTTTGTTGTTGTATTTTTTTGTTTAGCTTTTTGCATCAGTGCACATTATCCTAATGTTTTCCCCCTGAGCCATGCTTTAGTTCATTGTTGGCCATCATATTGCATAATTTTGGCATCAGGTTTTTGCCGTGCTCTCTAAATGCATGTTTGTCTCCAAAAGGGCTTACTGAAAAGGATATCAAGAAGAAAGAGGTTAAGCCTCGTCTGTGAAGGGCTTTATTTCTGTTGTTAATCTCTGACGGACCCCTATGGTGCAGTGAAATCAGAGATTATGCTTCATACATGACACTAATGACTCTGTAGAGTATGGATATTTGAGCTGCTTGAATGGAGGAAAAATATATACTTTTAAAACTATTTATTACATTTGGGAGCAGTGAGTTTATTTCTCATCAGAAAATAAATATAATTGTCCTAAAATAATCTAACTCTTGTTGTTGTGAAAAGAAAATAATTTCTTTCTTTCTTTCTTTCTTTCTTTCTTTCTTTCTTTCTTTCTTTCTTTCTTTCTTCTTTCTTTCTTTCTTTCTTTCTTTCTTTCTTTCTTTCTTTCTTTCTTTCTTTCTTTCTTTCTTTCTTTCTTTCTTTCTTTCCTTTCTTTCTTTCTTTCTTTCTTTCTTTCTTTCTTTCTTTCTTTCTTTCTTTCTTTCTTTCTTTCTTTCTTTCTTTCTTTCTTTCTTTCCTTCCTTCCTTCCTTCCTTCCTTCCTTCCTTCCTTCCTTCCTTCCTTCCCTTCCTTCCTTCCTTCCTTTCCTTCCTTCCTTCCTTCCTTCCTTCCTTCCTTCCTTCCTTCCTTCCTTCATTCCTTCCTTCCTTCCTTCCTTCCTCCTTCCTTCCTTCCTTCCTTCCTTCCTTCCTTCCTTCCTTTCTTTCTTTCTTTCTTTCTTTCTTTCTTTTACTTATTTATTTACTTAACTATGTACCTACTTATTTATTTTCTTGCTCGTTTGTTTACTTATTTACTTATTTTACTTATTTAATTTATTTACTTATTTACTTCATTTATTTACTTGTTTGTTTGCTTATTTAATTATTTGCGTAATTATTTACTTATTTACTGATTTGTTTACTTATTTGCTTATGTACCTACTTATTTTTTTTGTTTAATTATTTGCTTACTGGTTTGTTTATTTATTTACTTATTTTATTTATTTACTCATTTATTTACATGCATATTTACTTACCTATTTGCTTATTTATTTACTTATTTACCTACTTGTTTTATTTATTTACTTATTTACTTGTTTTATTTATTTACTTATTTATTTTTAACTTACCTTCCTATTATTTACTTGTTTATTTACTTTATTTATTCACTTGTTTGTTTACTTATTTTATTATTTGCTTAATTATTTACTTATTTATTTACTTAAATTATTAAATTATTTACTTATTTACCTACATATTTTAGCTATTTACTTATCTACTTATTTGTTTAATTTATTTATATATTTATTTACTTATTTAACTACTTATTTATTTACTAATTTATCTACTTTCTTATTTACTTATTTTATTATTTATTTACCTATTTACATACTTATTATATTTATTTACTTATTGATTTACTTTATTTATTTACTTCCTTCCTGTTTTCCTTTCTCCCTTCCTTCCTTCCCAGTGCAAATTCTGCTTCTCTGTGTGGTGTTTTCCCGCATCTATGCTTTACATATGTCCTGTGTTTGTTCCTCAGAGCACCAGAACTACTTTGGCGTAGATGAGAACTTGGGTCCGGTGGCCATCAGCGTCCGCAGAGAGAAACTAGATGATGGGAAGGACAAAGATGCGGCGCAGTATAACTATCGCATTACCTTCAGGACCAGTCAGGTACTTCAATTGATCAACCACTATTAGGGCTGCAAGATATTGGAAAAGTGGCTCAGTTGTTAGCACTGTCGCTTCACAGCAAGAAGGTTGCTGGTTCGAGCCCCGGCTGGGCCAGTTAGCATTTCTGTGTGGAGTTAGCATGTTCTCCCTGTGTTGGCGTTATTTTCTTCCGGGTGCTCCGGTTTCCCCCACAGTCCAAACACATGTGCTATAGGGGAATTGAATAAACTAAATTGGCCGTTATGTATGTGTGTGTGTGTGAGAGAGAGAGAGAATGAGTGTGTATGGGTGTTTCCCAGTACTGGGTTGCAGCTGGAAGGGCATCCAGAGAATTGAGTGCATCGTCTCATCCCTACTATGGGATGAAATATATTTAATATTGACCAATGCAACAGGCAGACATTTTCAATAATTTCCTGTCTGTAATCAAGTGCCTCGTCTCATTAAACCTCAGCCTTTGATCTTCATCTTCTAACGGCACTGATTCGCAATTAAACTGAATTAGGAAGCCACAGACACACTCAAATGAATCAAAACATCTTGAAAGAGATTCTCGTTCTTCACATCAGTCTAAAGGCTTTTACTTTATAAGTGAACGAGCAGAATAAAGGGCTGAGGCTCAGTTTCTTTTCTCCAGATGAGAGCACAACCATCTGCCAATATTTTAACATGCCAGGAGATCTATGCATTTTTTTATTAAAAGTTTTATTTACTTATAGACTGACTGGATTAAGGCCAAACTCTTTATTAGGCTTATTTTACCAATAACTCTTGATTAATATTTTGACTGGACTAGTAAAAAACAACTGAAACTACAACAAAACCATTTGCTAAATAGCTAAATGTGCTGCTTTGTCATCAAATAATGAACATTTTCATGTGCATATGTTGTTTTGTAAACTTAAATAAATAAATAAATAAATATATATATATATATATATATATATATATATATATATATATATATATATATATATATATATATATATATATATATATATATATATATATATATATATATATTATATATATATTAGGGGTATAACGGTTCACAAAAATCACGGTTCGGTTCGATACAGTTCGGTATGTTTTCGATACACCAAAAAAAGAAAAAAGCCAGAGGATTTATCTGATTTTAATGTATTTTTTAATGTATTAAAATGAACATAATAAAAGTTTGATCTTGTTTTTTTTTTCTTTACTTTAAACACTGATAGAGCTATACGTCTGGGGTTTCTGCTTAGCAGCAAATAAAACAAATCCTTCTTTATACTCAAAACCAAAAGCTGCTTACAAAAAATAAATATAATATTGTAGTAGTTAAACAAATAAAAGGAAAAGAACCATTTAGTTTTTATATGGAACTCAGTTTTAATCTATTTTTAAGTATTTTTTTTATTTTCAGAAAGATGAGTGTCCACCTGCCATTTTAGTGTATCTGAAGACAGGAATTATCTGACTGAAATGGGCTTATGAAGGAATAATGTAACAGGGCTCTATTACATTTAACATTTTCTTCAAACCCGAAATTTCCACTACCGATTAAGGTCTCTCATATCCACAGCTATAAATGTACCGATCACCTCTGTGATTTGTT
Source organism: Danio aesculapii (assembly GCF_903798145.1). Taxonomy (NCBI): domain Eukaryota; kingdom Metazoa; phylum Chordata; class Actinopteri; order Cypriniformes; family Danionidae; genus Danio; species Danio aesculapii. The sequence continues at coordinate 3,913,021 of NC_079447.1, read as the reverse complement.
TTGCCCTGTTTGAATCTGTAAGAATTGTCTGTCTGAATGCTGCAATAGTATCTTGATGCAGTTTTTATGATGCAAGCTGAGGTTGCATCACGCATCGTTGCAATATCAGACACAATGCACTCAAATGGACTGAGTGACGTCACTGTGAGGGGTGAGGTTAGGTGAGCTTATTAAAAAGCATTGGATGCAGCTCAGATTGCACTGCACCAGGTCTGCATCCAGACCTCTCTCCAATGCTGCGGAGATACTTGCGTAGTGCGTGTGTTTCAAGTTTTCATCTAATTCCAGTTAGTGATTCCGTGATGTCAGTGTAAATGAGTTGACATGCTCAAATATTACCGCTAAAATAGCTTACTTTCATAGCAGACGTCAGTGGTTTTTTTTTTCCACCACTGTCTTGCCATCACCCTCATAACTTACAGGGAAACCAAAGTGCTCCCAAACGCCAGACCCACTGTTGGTTATAGACCTTTTTCTTAGAACGCAGAATTACCCATTATGCTTTGCGTGTATGCGCAAGGAGAATGCTAAGAACTTCTGGTCAGCAGCTGATGCGTATAAACAGTCACATTTGGACAGCTCTGAAATGAAGGTTTTAATCTATTTTACCTGCTTTTATCATCTTTGAACTAATCCTGTTGTCGATCAGCGCCACCTCCTGGACTGAACAATAAAAAAATGCGATCTAATAGGATGGAAAACAATCTGCGAGGCATTTTCCCCTCGTTGTCTGACGGCATCTTCTGCTGTTTAAATGAAGCCTCGTCATCACTAAAGTCAAGTTTCTCTTTCTTTCAGTATATATAAAACCCAAACACATGTAATTCACCAAAATGTTTGACACACACACGTAGACTACTGTACTGTCCCACTAACACACTGATTTAATAACTGTGACAAAGTGAAAATAAAGTGGTGTTTTGAAATGACAAAAAAACACAAACCGTGGTAAATACAACACACTAATGAAACATAAACGGCTCGCGATTAGAATCAACAGCAAATCAGCCAGCAGAGTGTCAATAACAGAGTTTTATTGGTCATTTTTGTAAATTGCATGACTTACCTGTGAAGTTTCATGCCAGTAATCTGGTTCGCTCTATAATGCAGTGAAGTATTGCGTGTGTGCGTGCGTGCGTGTGTGCGTGTGCGTGTGTGTGTATTGAAGAGCCGCTGAGCTAACAGCTGACAGGCCGGGGAAACACACACACACACTGTATTTCTGACGGCAGACACTTGAACTAGGAGAACGTTTTTCTCTCGCGCTTGAACCACATCTGACAGATTAAAACGGCTTTAACACACATTTTTCAAAGTTGCTTGTCACAAAACACTCCGTAATCCACGCAAAACGATATTGAAACCCATTTAGAAGATATAAACCTGATGTAAACATCCATTAAGGCCGAAGTGACAAACTTGTAAGCTTTGGATCAATGATTTTTTTTTGTTGTCACCTCATACTTGAGGTTCTCATCGAATCTTCTGACCAATCAAATGCTCTCTAGTATCTGACATTCCCCGCCCCCTTCTCATTTGCATTGTATTAGATGCACTTGAGCTCAACCACTCTCACATGTAGAGCTGAGATCAAAACAAAACGCTATTGGCTGTATTTTAAAAAACGGGAGGAGCTACTGGATGTCCCACTCTCTCTTCGTGTTTCAGTTGAGATTACGCCGAACACTAAATAAAAAAGCACATTTCAAAGCATTTCACAGGACCTTTAATATTTAAGCTTTCCCCCTCTTCAGTGTCTTTGCTGTTGAATGCATGCGTGTGTTTATTGTACATCTCTATGGTTTAGTCATATGTGAACTCTCCTCGTTGTTTCTCCTCAGTTGACCACCCTGCGCGGGGCGATTCTGGAGGATGCCGTTTCCTCCACGGCGAGGCACGGGACGGCACGCGGGCTCCCGCTGAAGGAGGTGCTGGAGTATGTGGTGCCGGAGCTGAACATCCAGTGTCTCCGACTGGCCCTCAACTCTCCCAGAGTCCCAGAGCAGCTGCTTAAATTGGATGAGCAGGGGGTCAGTAACACCACACTCAGATAAGAGTAAATGGAAAAATCATAGCCTGTAAAAGATATGGACGTAGTATCCATGACGTCACCCATAGGTTTCTGAGGAATGCAAAAGAAGCTGCCAACCATTGCCATTTTGTTCGCGCGTCATCGCACCAACTGGGGGATACCAAACAAGGGCAAAGAGGCGGAGCTACAGACGTCTGCTAGGATTCTGCTTATGTAGGCTTTATTTGGGAGAAACGCTTAATACCTCATTACCTGCGACTCGTTTGTGTTCTGACCACATGTGCTTGGTTGTAGTCTTTATCAATAAAGTGTTTAGTCTTTTAAAAACACTGCTGTAATACATTGAGCAACTACAGTCTGTGTTAGGAAATCCAAGACCATTTATGAAATCCAGGCATAACACTGAATGACAATGCTTCAGTCACATTCTGGAGTGCATTACAGCTCTAAAGAAAAATATTAATGATAAATGATCTTAAATAAAACACACACATTTATAGAGATGGTATACAAGTATATAATTTCACTCACCTGGGAAATGGAGGCCACATGAATGGTTTGTGAGCACAATTAAGTGCACACAGCATCCCATATCATCTGATAATTGTAAGAAATAATTCCAAAAGGCAAATGACTGTGTAAAGCCACATAAAACAACACAAAAATACGATGTATATGCCGAGTTCAGCAGCTAATCTGCCGGAATTAGCTGAGGTGAAGTAACGGCGACCAGCGAGACCTAGCTGTCACTCAAATAGCCACGCCCTTAATTATGCAAACTTAATATAACCTAATATACCCCCCCCCCCCCTTACAGTTTTCATGAAGGGTAATCATAGCTATATGAACCAAAATCGCTCTTTGTACAAGGCTGTAAACACCTTTTTTTCTGCAGTAAAGTCGGCCATTTTATCTGTGGGCTCAATAGAAATGTGCTCCATATGGAGCCAGGACTAGCTGATGAATTGCAGTTTCAGTTACTTGCGTATTGGCTTCCCGAGGGAGAGTGGGAGGTTGCCGCTTGGTAAAATATCACGGTATTGTGATTACTGTTCGAAAACATATACTTTTTAAATGTCTGGGTAAAAAAACAACAACTTTTTGCCTCTTTGAACGCAATACATTTAATTTTAAGAAGCGTTTAAAGTATTTTGGAGCACTAAACATGTCAGGCTAAATGATGAAACTAAATCTTTGACTTCTGCTATCTTCATTTGTGTAACAAACACTGAAATCTTTCAAACTTGAACCTTTGCACCTTTGGATATCCTTCATTTCTGTGGATCTAAAGTAAAGCCAATGCACTGTTCAGGTCTAGAGCATGCTTGGATGTTGGCTTTTCAGCGATTTGTTTTTCAGATGTTTACTGAATCTTGGGCTGACCAGAAGCTTTTGATAAGGAGGGTGCTTTACTACTGGAGAAACTGTTTCCCTAAGAAAACTAAATAAAAATGTCTTACATAAAACTTATGAACGGTATAACAGAACGTTTTAACGGTTTTAAAACCTTGACTTTTCCAAAGCAGTGTAAAACTAGAAGCCGGTTATCACCCTATGCCTAAAGCCTGGTTTATACTTCTGCCTTGCGCTGTGCATTTATACCTCTGCATGCTGTTTGTGTTGCTTTGAAATCACGCTTGCAATACGCTAGCTAGAGTTTCTTTGCGGGTGTTTTGTTTTTTCTGAACGCTACCTTAATGTACAAGTAGCTCAAACACGCTCATTCAGAGGCAGAAACAGGCAAACGTGCAACAACTTTAATCATAAGGTAAACGCAAAACAACAGTTTCCATCTGGAGCTCCTTCACGGGACTTCACACTTGTAAACACTCACTCCATCAGTTTGAGATGATATATTATGTCTATAAAAAAGATTATACACTGAAAAAAATATTCAAAGATGATTCCTTGGATTTACTACATTTTTTTAAAGTTAGGTAGCTGTAAACAATTTATTTCGGCTGAATTTACATGAACAAAGGAAGTTCAACACTACTTTATTTAATTTGTTTGTTTAAATTTAGCCCAAACAAATTGTTTGCAACAATTTTGCAGACATCATTTTTTTTCAGTGTAATAATGAGTTGTTGTAGTTTTTATTTTGGCTCAATATGAAACATTAACAATAAAAAGTAGTTATTGTTCTTAAGTGTGCCTTTTCTTGGTAACATTTTTTTATAATTTTTTTTTGATAAGTACAAATAATAATAATAATAACAATAAAACAACAAAAAACAATAAAAAAACAAAAATAATGATGATGATGATAATAATAACCATAATAAAAATATTATTATTTATTTATTTATTTATTTATTTATTCTATATGAAATGTTTAAAATAAAAAGTAAAGTTATTGTTAGTTAGACTGCAGATTTGGCAGCATTTTTTATTATATAGCAAATTGTCTCAATACAA
>NC_079447.1:3901071-3903571 GCF_903798145.1 Danio aesculapii | reverse complement strand
AATAATAATAATAATAATAGTAATAATAATAATAGTAATAATAATAATAATAATAATAATAATAATAATAGTATTATTAATAAGAATAATAATAATTGTATTAATAATAATAATAGTAATAATAATAATAATAATAATAGTATTAATAATAATAATAAGAATATTAGTATTAATAATAATAATAATAATAATAATAATAATAATAATAATAATAATAACAGTATTATTAATAATAATAATAAATTAATAATAATAAAAAAATAATAATAAAATAATATATGCTGTCACTCCAACATTAGAGTAATGGTAGATTTGAGTGAATTGTGTCACATTAAAGCTAAAGCGTCTGCAGTAAACATTGTTTTTTTATTTGAGATCAGAAGCTGTCAGCAAATTCCCAGAGTGTTTTTCCTCTCCACAAACAGAAGAAAAATAAGAGTAAGAGACACAGAGTGTGTTTGATCACAGTCTGAAGGTTTGTCCCAGAAGAGTCTCTGAGTGTGTTCATTGCAGGAGATTCACAGCTCCAGCAGGGGATTATGGGTAGTGTGTTGAATTGCTACCAACTGGAACGACACAAGGTGGATTATTTGTGCTGCTGGTTATAATTTGAGCATCAGGTTTTGGCTTTGATTTCCTGCTGAAACTGTATCTAGTTATTTTGTGATCTGGAAATGGCTTTAAAATGACACGCTTCACATTTATATTTGTGTCCAAAGCGCCTCATGCTGCTGTTTTTGGAGATTTCAGCTCCAGTGCACCCTGACAATTTCTGAAATAATGTGCTGTGTGATAATATCAGGCTTCTTTTAGCTCTTTCCAGAGTTCATCTTTAGGTTTAGAGTGTCAGATCTTTCTCTTTCTGTTCAGGTGATCTCATACAGCCTCTCTAATATTCAGGTCTGGACACTGTGGAGGCCATTTCATGTCTTTGTTTCATCAACTCTTTTCTTTCTCTAAATAGGATTTTGATGCAGTTAGCAGATCATTATCATGCTAAAAATGAAAACTATTACCACTGAAATCCTTTCCAGAAGGAGTGGCATAAAGGATTAAAACCTGTCAGGACTTTTCATCATTCACAATTCCATCAATTCAGACAATATTGCTAACAACACTGGTAGAAATGCCGCTCAAGCCAGGACAAACAGCCTCTCTCCTACATTGTCTTTCACACGTCTTAAACAATTAAATTGAAAAAAATAATCAAATAATTAACTCTAACCTATTTCCCAGAGATGGGTTGCGGCTGGAAGGGCATCCGCTGCGTAAAAACGTGCTGGATAAGTTGGCGGTTCATTCTGCTGTGGCGACCCCAGATTAATAAAGAAAATGAATGAATGAATGAACTCTAACCTAACCTAACAAATCATAGATCAACAATAAGATCATTTACTCTCCCTGTGTGAATCGTATAAAAAAAAAAAGACAAAGTACACTTATGACTGGTTTTGTGGTAAAGAGTCACATACACTCACTGGCCACTTTATTAGGTACACCTTACTAGTGCTGGGTTGGACCCTTTTGAACTGCCCTAATCATTCGTGTCATAGATTCAACAAGTTACTGGAAAATTCCTCCGATTTTGTTCCATATTAACATGATCGCATCACACAGTTGCTGCAGATTTGTCGGCTGCACATCCATGATGCCAATCTCCCGTTCCACCACATCCCAAAGGTGCTCTATTGGATTGAGCTCTGGTGACTGTGGAGGCCATTTGAGTACAGTGAACTCATTGTCATGTTCAAGAAACCAGGCTGAGATGATTCACGCTTTATGACATGGAGCGTTATCCTGCTGGAAGTAGCCATCAGAAGATGGGGACACTGTGGTCATAAAGGGATGAACATGGTCAACAACAATACTCAGGTAGGCTGTGGTGTTGACATGATGCTCAACTGGTACTAATGAGGCTAAAGTCTGCCAAGAAAATATCCCCCACACACCATTACACCACCACCACCAGCCTGAACCGATGATACAAGGCAGGATGGATCCATGCTTTGCAGACCTCGGTTGTAACGAGGGGTTATTTGAGTTACTGTTGCCTTTCTATCAGCTGGAACCAGTCTGGCCATTCTCCTCTGACGTCTGGTATCAACAAGGCATTTGCGCCCACAGAACTGTCGCTCACTGGATATTTTCTTTTTTTCAGACCATTCTCTGTAAACCCTAGAGATGGTTGTGCGTGAAAATCCCAGTAGATCAGCAGTTTCTGAAATACTCAGACCAGCCCGTCTAGGACCAACAACCATCCCACATTTAAAGTCACTTAAACCACCTTTCTTTCCCATTCTGATGGTCGCTTTGAGCTGCAGCAGATTGTCTTGACCATGTCTACATGCCTAACTGCATTGAGTTGCTGCCATGGGATCGGCTGATTAGATATCTGCGCTAACAAGTAGTTGTACAGGTGTACCTAATAAAGTGGCCGCTTATGTATATCCATTATACCATCAGTAAAACAACAGATTTAATGTTGGCCTAAAACGTCTGC
>NC_079447.1:3843571-3896071 GCF_903798145.1 Danio aesculapii | reverse complement strand
ATTGCTGCAAAACTATAGGGATGCAGCATTATGATGGTGAATGCAGTTGTACCCATGACAGATACTATTTGGTAGTTTGGCATTTATTTGACAACCATTAAACTAGGAAATGGTTTGGACTTCTGTTTAGTAAAAGAATCCATTTGGGATGGCACTAAACTATATACTAGACTCTTGAGTGTATAGAGTGTTCTTTGGGATGCAACTATTGACTTGTGTTGTTTCTCCTCTCTCACAGCTGCTCAGAAAGAGACACATAGGAAATGACATCGTCACCATCGTGTTTCAGGAGCCTGGTGCCTTGCCCTTCACTCCCAAAAACATCCGCTCGCATTTCCAACACGTGTTCGTCATCGTTAAAGTGCACAATCCCTGCACTGAGAACGTCTGCTACAGGTCAGTCACTTTTAATGGGAAGAAGAAGCTGCTGTTTTGGTTTTAAGTGCTGTTAATGTTGTGTGATGTTTATCTTATGTGTTTTATGGGTTTAAATCTATTATGCTGCAGAACAAATCACCCAAAAAGGGGACAATAAAGAAATCGTAACAGTCAGTATGAGCTCTCTCTATACCACACTCCAGGTCAACTATTACACTGTAATCCCCCAAATGATTGATTACATTAAGAACTCCATGCATTGTTTTGTATTACAATTGTTCTGAAATTGTATGATTAAATATGCAAATGAGGCAGCATTTAATTAAAGTCCCCATGAAATCAGCATGATACATTTTTTTAGACATTAGTGTCAGTAGTTTTGAGGATATCTATTAGCTAGTGTGCTATAAAACAGTCAGAAAATTAGCATTTAGAAGATGTTAACCTAGCGACAACATGATGGCTCAGTGGTAAGCACTATTGCCTCACAGGAAGATGGTTGCTGGTTCAAGTCCTGGCTGGGTCAGTTGCCATTTCTGCGTGGAGTTTGCATGTTCTCCCTGTGTTGGCACGAGTTTCCTCCGGGTGCTCCGGTTTCCACCACAGTCCAAACACATGCGCTATTGGGGAATTGATTTGCTAAATTGGCCGTAGTGTATGAGTGTGTGTGCGTGTGTGTATGAATAAGTGTGTATGGGTTTCCCAGTACTGGCATCCACTGTGTAAAACATATGCTGGAATAGTTGGCGGTTCATTCTGCTGTGGCGACCTCTGAAATAGAGACTAAGCTAAAGGAAAACGAATGATTGAATGATGTAAACCTGATGTTAACACTAAGTTTGTGACTAAATGTATAACAAAAGTTTGACGTCACCTCATACTTTAGTTTCTCGTCACTTCTTCTGACCAATCAAATGCTCGCTAGTGTCTCACATGCCCCACCCTCTTCAAGAGGCTATTTCTATAAGCACTTGAGCTCAAGCACTCTCACTGGCAGAGCTGTAATTAAAATTAAATGCTACTGGCTGTTTTTTTAAAAAGGGGGATGAGCTGCTCTGGGTCTCACCGTGTCTTAATGTTTCAGTAGAAATTTTGTCACACATCAAATAAAATTGCTCATTTCAAAGCACTTCACTGGACCTTTAAACATGATCTCATTTGCTTACATTTCTAGCACACGTTCAAAATTCTTGTTTTTTTATAGTTAATTGTTAGCCATGTATTATTTTTAAAATATTTTCCAAGTGATGGTAAATGGTGAGAAGAAAATAGTAAGAAAAACGCAAAACATATCTTATAAAGGACACCTGTTCTGCCCATTTTTTACAAGAAGTAAAATTAGCCTCTGGTGTGCCTAGAGTGTGTTTGTGAAGTTTCAGCTTAAAATACCAGACAAACGATGTTTTCTAACTCTCTGAAACGGACGCTTTTCGGCTTCGATCATAACTGTGTTGTTTTGGTGACTGTCGCTTTAAATTCAAATGAGATTGTGCTTATTTCATAAGAGGGCGGAGCCACAAACACCTCTGCATCAGCATAGCGGTAGATTCGAAACAAGACTAGCGTTATCTGTGTGAAAAACTGAAAATGTCAAAAGAATTTGACTCAGAAGATGAATGAAAATGGAAAAAAAGGAAATGAATACAGCTTTTTTTTCAACAATAATTTTAATATTGATTATTTCTAATAACTAATATGGTCATACTTTAATTTAATGTACAATTCACGTTATTAACAAACCATTAACTAAGACTTTTAGCTCAATAAACTACTTACTAGCGTTTTTTTTAATAGTAAGCTAGTATTTTGTTTAGGCACTGTATTGTGTAGGATTATAGATGTAGAATAAGATCAAACTTTATACGCGCTAATAAACAGTTAATATCTTAATGATAGGCAGGTAATAATTCAGTAGTAAATGGTGCAAGTTGTTACTTAAGGGGGAGCTATTATGCCCCTTTTTACAAGATATGAAATGAGTCTCTGAGTACTTTAATGTGTGTGAAGTTTCAGCTCAAAATACCACACTAGTAATGTTTTAAACTCTCTGAAACAGACCCTTTTAGGCTTTGATCCTAATTGTGCCGTTTCGGTGACTGTCGCTTTAAATTCAAATTGTGCTCGTTTCTAAAGAGGGCGGAGCTACAAATGTCTGTGTCGTCAGAGTGGCAGATTCAAAAACAAGACTAATGTGCTTTGCTAAAAAGGGAGAGGCGGTCACTAGTGGGCGGGGCTTTCTTCCTCTGATGACACGTACAAAGGGAGAAAGTCAATCAAAGTGTTTCTGCAGACTCTTTTGATCAAGTAGTATTATAAAAAAATAAAATAAATAGATTTTTACTATTTGAAGCTGGTTATGTTCACACACTGCTGCTGTACAACTGTGTTTAAACCCCTTATAAAAGTGATTTTTGCACAATAGGTGCCTTTTAAACTCAAGTGTTACTTTTAAAAGTGCATAATTTAGCAGATTTGTGAAAAGACTCAAATCTCTCAGCGTTTTTTTGTTTTTGTTTTCGCAGTGTTGCAGTTTCCAGATCAAAAGACGTGCCTCCATTCGGCCCTCCGATTCCCAAAGGCGTGACTTTTCCCAAATCAGCCGTGTTCAGGGACTTCCTCCTGGCCAAGGTGATCAACGGCGAAAACGCGGCACATAAATCTGAGAAGTTTCGCGCCATGGCCACCCGAACGCGACAGGAGTATCTAAAGGACCTGGCGGAGAACTTTGTGAGCACGACTACTGTGGATTCAGCTGTAAAGTTCAGCTTCATCACTCTCGGAGCTAAAAAGAAGGAGCGGGTTAAACCACGGAAAGACGCTCATCTGCAGAGTAACGGCGCGGTGACGTGGAGCGTGGTGGCCAGAGATTTCGGCCAATCAACAGACGTTGAGTGTCTGCTGGGAATCTCCAATGAGTTCATTGTGTTGGTGGAGGAAGAGTCCAAAAACGTGATCTTCAACTGCTCCTGTCGGGACGTGATCGGATGGTCGTCTGGAGTCATGAGCATCAAGATCTTCTACGAGCGCGGAGAGTGTGTGATGTTTTCGGCACACGATAACTGTGGGGAGGACATCCGGGAGATCGTACAGAGGCTGGAGGTAAGAGCGCTTCTCTGGGATTTATTGGAGATATTTGGTTTATTTATGTTTGTTGACTATGGGATATGTTTGGTTTAGATTGTTAAAATCCTTGTGTGGTCTTCGGGCCTGGACACACCAAGCCGATTGTCGGTTGTTTGACTTTGTTGGTCTGTCAGTCAGCATTGGTCCAGCTATGTGGTTTGGTGTTTTCCACATCGCCTCTCGTTTGGTTAATGTTGGAGCTTGTTAGCCTAATTCGACATATAGAATATCAGTGTTGGTTGAAGGGAGCAATCTGTTTGGTTATTCAGCAATGAATTGGAGCACGAGTGTGACGTAGTGAAGTGATGTAGTAAGTAAACAGTTCAAGCTAACAAGCAACACAAAGAGGCCAGCTGTAATTTAGTTATATTTCTCAAATATTTGCAAACGATATGGATTATTCGATTATCAGACGTATTTGCAGGAGTGAATCCCTTCGTGGTGATTGACAATCACTGTCATGATGGTACTGAACGCTGCTTTGTTTATGCTTTGTCTGTGTGCATCAAAAGTTCGATTTCCCTTTGCGTAATGAGAAAACAGACACTGACCCCTGCTGGTGTGGAAAGACACGTCCTCCTGCACAGATGCAGAACCTGGCTCCTTGTTTGTCGACTTTCGTTCTTTTCCATAACTTGGCAAAGAAACCCAAATGATTCTCAGGAAATCTCAACATCATGGTTTTTGTTTATTTATTTAATATTTTATTCATACATAATCTTATATTAAAATTGATCCAACTTTATCTGTCCTCGTAGAGTAAATTCACATTAAACTCTGCGTGAACCGGAATTTTCGGAGACTTTTAATAAAGTATGCTGATCAGGGCTCGAAATTAACCTTTTTTCTTGGTAGCACCGGTGCTCCTAACTTTAAAAGTTTAGCTGCACCAGACAAAAATTAGTCTCAGCCACGCATGTGGTGAACATTTTGCTGTGCAAACTGGTCGCACGACATCAGTTTTATGCACACGCTCAAATGCTCCCAAATATATTGTAAGCTCGCTTAGATAAAATTTCGGGCACATATGAGACCAAAACGGTCGCAGTTTCGAGCCCTGCTGATGTACTTAAAACTTAAACTGAATATTGAGTAGGTGGCGGGGTGCATCATTTCTGCTTTGCAAACTAACAGTAAGTAGTAATGATGGTGAAATGAAGTTTCCTGAACCAGTGAACTGCTCGACTCAGTTGTATCGAAAAAAGTTTCGTTACTCAAAGCTTTCCAGATCAGAGCTCGATGAGGACCGCTGCTGGTTAAAGTGTGGGAAAGCACTGTGTTGCAAAATTGTCAAATGTTCAAAACTGACCAACTCATTAATGTAGTAATACAATAGTAATATAAACAAATGAATCAATTACATCACGTAAGGTATGTTACATCACCAATGACTGTAGTGAAGTTCAAGGTAATCAAAAGTATTTACGTTTATCGTATTCCAACCGGTCCTACACTCACCCACTTATTCTGTTTTGTAAATTTGTTTTGTCCTTGGTAAAATAGTTTTTCCTGTGTAATTGTGTCTTATGATAGGTAAAAATGTTTTCCAAAATGTAAATTTGTCTCGAGCTTTGTAAAAGTTTTGCACTTCCCGGCCACCGTAGATAATACTGCACATGCGTGATTCAGTAAACCCAAACAAACAGAACATGACAGCCTGCTGTGACTGAACTAAACTTGAACAACTGCACCGCGGGTTAACCGAGGGCTTAAATGAGAGGATCTGGTGAAAAAACAAACTGCTGTCTTGTGGGCTGTTGTATTTGAATTTGAAGATGGGTAGATGATAGTGGTAGATGATAGTGTTCATATGTCCTCTGAATACAGGTTTCAAAATGTATGGTTGAGTTTTTATTATACAATATTTATTCTGATGATTTTAAATCTTGCACCTAACAAATATCCTTAAAAATTATAAAACTAATACTGAAACTAATAAAAACTAAACTAAAACAAAGCAATTTCAAAATATAGAAACTAGGCTTGTGCCGGTATTCGGTAATGCGATAAATCACGGTAATGAATATGCACGATATTGTTATCGCGGGCACTTCAAAATACCGTGAAAAATAATAGATCCGAATTTATATTCTTAGAACGCGCTTTAGCTTATTTTCCATCAACCGCTTGAAGAAACACTGCGTATATGCTGCGCAGAACTGATGCGCACTCTGATGTAAACCATCCCCACATGTAGAAGCACTGTGCGCAAACAGTGCGCGCCGCCGCTGCCACCGCGCTATAATCCTCACACGAAGAAGAAGCATAGCGGAAGGAGGAACGCTGACGACAATTTATCCCCCTTCAGCTTATTTTCCATCAACCGCTTGAAGAAACACTGCGTATATGCTGCGCAGAACTGATGCGCACTCTGATGTAAACAACCCCCGCATGTAGAAGCACTGTGCGCGTGCCGTCGCGGCCACCACTCTCTAATCCTCACACGAAGAAGAAGCATGGCGGAAGGAGAAACGCTGCCGACAATTTATCCCCCTTCAAAAAAAAAGTCAGAGGTTTGGAAATATTTTGGGTTCCAAAAAAATGCAGAGGGATTGCTGATCGAAGACGGTTTCCCTTTGCACATTCACTTTGATATAATTGCTCAAGTTTACTTTTACATTGTGTATTGTTTTATTTATATTTATTTGTATTTAAATGTTTGAAGTACTTTTAGTTAATTAAAAAGTTATTAAAGTTACTAAGTTGACGAAACTGAAGTTCTTTGTGTTTTTTTTATCTGTTTCTCTAGTAAAATTACAATATCGTGATAATACCGTATACCGTGATAAAAGCTCAATCAATTAATCGCAGCATGAAAATGTGATACCGGCACATGCCTAATAGAAACTAATAAAAACTAGTAAACCTGCCTCTAAAACTAATTAAAACTAGCTAAATTTGAAAACAAAAAGTTAAAAGGAAATAGAAACTAAAACTAATGAAAACCCAAAACTATCAGAACCTTTCAGCTGCGTAATGTATTAAATCTGTGTGTCACCTGATTTGCCACTGCTAAATATAACTTCATGTGATTGTATTGCAAATAAAATGTAACTTTATTTTCCCCAACCCAAGTTGGAAATAGAATAATGTTCAGTGTTATCCACCACATACGCTCTCATGGGGCTATAAATAGTATATACACACATCTCAGTTCCCACTGGCATCCTTGAAAGCTAGATACTGATAGTCGAGCGACTTTAACTGGCTTGAACATTCAGCCAAAAGCACAGATGAGGAGCAGCGCCAAGAAAAACACTAAACCCACGGCAGTCAGAAATGTCAGACATCGATATGTTCCTCTGAGAAATCCTGTAAGAGGATTAGGATGATTTCTGAAGCTCATTCAGGACAGATTTCATCAAGCCCAGTTCTTCACAGGTAGACATGAACATACTGTATGTACAGCAGGGCGCTTAATTAAAGATCCCTTTACTTTCTGATAAAACACTAAGCCTGGAGATCCCCACAGAATAGTGATTTGTGGAATAATTAGACCGTTACCCAAGATAACACCACCACTAGTTTTCTTTTACAGCCTGGAGAGGAGAAGAGTTGGCATGTTTTGAGTTGGACTGATTGGATTTGGATAAGAGAGAATTGAGTCGAGGAGAAAGATGTCTGAATGAAAGTGTCCTGAAGTGTTCAGAAAGATGATTAGGAATGGAAGCATATTACAAAAAAGCAGAATTGCCGGATGGAAATTTAATAGGATTGCAAGATAACAACACTACATTGAGGGAGAAGGTTAGATTTTTTTGATGAAAACTCAGAAATCTGAAACTTTCTGGAGGAAAAAGAAAACAAAATTACGACATGTAAAATCTGAATGCTGGGGATTTTTTTAATTTTTAAATATAATAATTATAATAATAATAACAATAATATTAATAATAATAATAATAATAATAATAATGATGATAATAATAATAATGATGATGATGATAATAATAATAACAATAATATTAATAATAATAATAATAATAATAATAATAATAATAATAATGATGATAATAATGATGATGATTATGATGATGATGATGATAATAATAATAATAATATTATTATTAATAATATTATTATTATTAATAATAATGATAATAATAATAATAATAATAATAATAATAATAATAATAATAATGATAATAATAATAATGATGATAATAATAATAATAATAATATTATTATTATTATTAATAATAATAATGATAATAATAATGATAATAATAATGATAATAATAATAATAATAATAATAATAATAATAATAATGATAATAATAATAATAATAATAATAATAATAATAATAATAATGATAATAATAATAATAATAATGATGATAATAATAATAATAATAATATTATTATTATTAATAATAATAATGATAATAATAATGATAATAATAATAATGATGATGATAATAATAATAATAATAATAATAATAATAATGATAATAATAATAATGATGATGATAATAATAATAATAATAATAATAATAATAATAATAATAATTTATATAATGTTTTCTGGACACTCAAAGCGCTTTACACATTATTGAGGGGGATCTCCTCATTCACCACCAGTGTGCAGCATCCAGCTGGATGACATGATGGCAGCCGTCTAGCACCAGACCGCACACCAGCTAATTGGTGGAGAGGATGTGAGTGTTAAAGCCAGTAATGATATGGGGATGGTTAGGAGTCCATGATAGATAGAGGCCAATGGGCATATTTGGCCAGACTGCCGGGGTTAAACCCCTACTCTTTTTCGATGGACATCCTGGGATTTTTAATGACCACAAATAGTCAGGACCTGAGTTTAACATCTCATCTGAAAGGCGGCACTCACTAAGCAGTATAGAGTCCCCATCAATATACTGGGGCGTTAGGACCCACACAGACCGCAAGTTGAGCACCCCCTGCTGACCTCACTACACCACTTTCAATGCATGCTTGTTTTACCATGTGTTTGTCAAGCCCACTCACCTGTGTGAGGCACTCTTTATATATGCACAAACCAGGTGTGGCTTGCGTGAACAGATTGCGCTATTCGCGTGTAATTAGTATGTAATCGACGCCTGATCTCTCGCTAAACGCTTTACTAACCCACGAGGGTGTTTAAACCTTTGAATCAAATTATACGTGGGTATAAGTGAAAGTCAAGCTTCGGACATCACTGATCACGTGAGTATGGCAAAACGAATCAAGCTCTGGTACACTGAGATGGCTCATTTTTTGATGCATGCTTCGCAGCCTTGGTGCACAACGCCACATCACTAGTAAGATGGCCATGGCTATGAATATTGTGGCTGAAATGTCAAACTGCATCATCAGAGAAGGACCGGCCACTCCAAACACAGAAGCAGATGCTCAGACTTTAATCAAAGAGGACCAAAGCAAATCGTTTTTTCAGTAAATTAACTTGCACAAATGAATTGTTCTCCTAAAGAACAAGGTTATTTTAGTGTTTTAGTTAACGAAAACGAACGAAAAAAAAAAAACGAAAACTAAAATGTAAAATAATTGTAGTTAACTGAAATAAAAAATGATAGTTCAAAAAAAAACTAGAACTAACTGAAACTGTATTGTGTTCATACAAAACTAACTAAAACTAACTAAAGTTATAGCAAAAACCTCCGTTGTTTTCATCTTTGTAAATGAATTTCAATGCATAATCTTACTGTAAGCCTGTAATTAGACACATGCACATTTTGAGCTTACTTGCTTCATTTACCCATCCAGTTTGCTTCATTTATTAACTCGTTTCCACTGACTGGTACAGTACGGTTCGGTTTGGTACGGGTCACCTTTATCAAGCTTGCGTTTCCACTAACAAGGGTACCCTTTTGGTGGGCGTGGTGTATGACAGAAAGTTTCAGTCGACGTCATTCTCGCTCGAGGAAATGTCTACAATAAAGCTCTAGGGTCATTCACATATCATATGAGAAGCGCTTCTCATAAAACAGATGCTTCATACCCATAAATACTTGTGTAGAAATGTTTATTACTAACTTTTCTATGAACATGAGTTGATTATAACTGCAGATCAAAGACAGTGCGAAACAGCCTACTGTAACGTCTGTAATTATATTAAATAACTAAATAAATAAATGAACATATGTAAACACATACAGCCCCTTACAGTCTCTGATATGTTACCAACTACAGAAGAACTACACAGCAGACATTTCGTCAGTATTTAGGTTCAAAAACAACCCAAAAATATAGCCCACAGTCAGTGAAAACCTCTCATCAGTGTCTGTAATCTTCAGCAGCACATGTAGCCTCTGTTAGAGAGTAATTCCCTCATTCCCGGTTCATATTAGTCCAAAAGGTGAAGATAATAAGTTAATCATGGCATTTTGTTTATGTTTGTTGATAAATAATGTGCTCCTTTTTTCCGGCTTCTCCTTTGTTTCTTCACGCTTCTCTCTCGCGTTTGTCAGTGTCTGACAGGATCGGGTTTTAAAAGCACGTCAATAATCAAGCGCAGGTTATTATCATCAGCTCAACAAGTTTGTTATTTCAGATATGTTAGAGAAAGAAAGCGAAACCGCTCGCGCCTCAGACTGGCTCGTAAAAAACTATGCGTCACCGGGTAAATCTGCTCTTCTTCTTGGCGTTGTGGCTGTTCATCAAGACGACGTCAAGGTTTGTTTGAGCCCAGATCGACCATGGCTCGTTATTATATGTATTTATAATTCCGCTGTAATCTCTCGCTGTGTTTTTCAAACATGGCGGGTTTTTTGTTTTCATTCTGGCTTGTTGCATAAGCGAATGACGTATCTCTGCAAACCAATAGCGTTCAGCTGCGCGTCTAGCTCCGCCTTTTGGTACCCTTTGTCGTGTTTGGTACCCTTTCGAAAGGGTGCCGAAAAAGTGGTACGGTTCGGTTCAGTACGCTTTTTGACAGTGGAAACGGCCATAAAAGCGTACCGAACCGAACCGTACCGTACCACTCAGTGGAAACGGGCCATAAGGATAAACGTAGATTTGCGCCATGGGAGGGGCGTCAGTCTGCCCGTTGACTCCAGTTTCGTTGTTAATGGCTAACATGGATTTTATTGAGGGAGTAGCTGTGCTTTATGTGCTTTAGGAAGGCTGAAAAATAGCAAACACTCAATCAACACAATTCTTGAGGTTTTTTTGTGGGATAACTTAATTGCTTTATCTTATTACAGTCTTAATTTGATTAAGGCAAATAATTGAGTTACTGATGTCCATGTAAACGTAGTCACTGTCTGGTGCAAAACTGGTGCAAGTTTCAGTTAAAGTGACAGAGATGAAAGTGTGTTTTCTACAGGTGGCTCGTCAAGCCTACTCACCTGTGTGAGGCACACTCAGAATCATGAATCAGAGTCATATGTTAGTGTGAGTGAGTGCTGTTACTGGATGCTTTGGGAACAGGCAGATCTGCAGGGATTACTGAGCTCCGCTGGGTGCGAGCAGGATTACAGCCTCCTGCGTTTGGCCTCATTTCCTGCCACTGCCAACAGACTCGATGATCCCACAACACATGTTTCTCATTCAGGAGTCGTCATGAAACAAACCCCGTGTCACCTGTCTGCGCTTCGGTGATTTGATGGAGATTATAAATTCCCATGTTGGTGACACAATAGGATTGGGTTTATGGGAGGACAACAGCATCTTCATTATGATGCAGAGCAGAGTAAGGGGCCGTTCACACAGTCTGAATACATAAGAAGCAGCGCTCTGGAACTGTGTTGAAAAAAGACCCTGCTCTCACATATTATACACATAACATTTAAAAACATGTTGTCATGCTAACTTGCTAGGATTGTGCAATTATTCGAAGTTCAGCATGGGACGTGCTTCATTTATTGATGTCTCTTAGATTCCTTCATATTTTAAAAGCGCATAAGAATGCTGTTGTGTATGTGTGCTGATCCTCTGAAAGCAGAACACACACACCATGTAGTCATCTCAAGGTGAGCGCCTAAATGGTCAAATACACTACCTGACAAAAGTCTTGTTGTGGATCCCAATTGTAAGAGCAACACATAATAACTCGACTTCTAGTTGATCATATGGAAAAGTGGCAGAAGGTGGATTTTTCCTGCATCCCAATCATCACAAATACTGCAGAAGACCTACTGGAACCCGCATGGAGCCAAGATTCTCATAGAAATCAGTCAAGTTTGGTGAAGGAAAAATCATGGTTTGGGGTTACATTCAGTAATGGGATGTGCGAGAGATCTGCAGAGTGGATGATCAACATCATCAGCCTGAGGGATCAAGACATTTGTGCTGCCCATTACATTACAAACCACAGGAGAGGGCAAATTCTCCAGCAGGATAGCGCTCCTTCTCATACTTCAGCCTCCACATCAAAGCTCCTGAAAGCAAAGAAGGTCAAGGTGCTCCAGGATTGGCCAGCCCAGTCACCAGACATAAACATTGTTAAGCATGTCTGGGGTAAGATGATGGAGGAGGCATTGAAGATGAATCCAAAGATGAACTCTGGGAGTCCTGCAAGAACGCTTTCTTTGTCATTCCAGATGACTTTATTAATCAGTGATTTGAGTCATTGCAGAGATGTATGGATGCAGTCCTCCAAGCTCATGATGGAGTCAGACAGAATGACTTTATATTCTATACTGGACATTATTTCTGTTCAGTGACAAGACTTTTGTCTAAGCAAAGTCAGACCTTACTGTCCTATCGAAATCATTAAATTCAAGGCATGATCATGTTTTATTTTGGTAAATAAGCGTAATCCTTTGCCTTTCATATTACAGGGTGTCCACGGGGTCTTAAAGTATTAAAAGTTGATCAATCAATTATGAGAAAATTAAGGCCCTTAAAAGGTATTAAAGAGTGTTAATCGTGTTTTTACGAGGTCTTAAATTTTCCTCAAGCATTGTCCAAGTTTTTGTTTAAGTGTTTGACTCCAAAAAAGGATAAATATATTTATTTTCCTCGATTGGTTTGGGCCGGGTGCATCCGGGCAAGCTCCTCTGTCTGGGTGATGTTAAGTAATTTGCTTGAACGCAGGAAGGTGATGTGACGCTCTCCACATGTAGTGAAACCATAGAGCAGGGCTATTCAATTGGCGGCCCGCGAGGCAATTCGTTCCGGCCCTCAAAAATAAATTTAGTTCAGTCGAAAAACAGCTGCTATAGTGATGAAGTGACATGTGTCTGTTCAATACAGCATGAGCTGCAGTTGAAGGCTGCGTAGAGCGTGGGTCACCTGACATTAAGCAAATGGCCCGAGCAGCCGAAAACATTTGGATATTTAAGCTTAAAGGCTTCTCAACGCCTCGTTTCTGTTGCACGAAACAAAACTGCTGCAACTAAACAAAGTTATACCACCTGTGCGCTAGTTTAAAGTTCCCAGCTTATATCACATATCGCGTGTTTTCCGGACGCAAGTTCGTTATTTCCAATATTAGAATATATGCCAATATGCGTGCGCAAGTAGAAAACATCTCACGCCGTAGCTGGAAGAGTTGTGCATGGCTTTTAGTGCAATGTAAACAAAAGATATGTTAGATGAATTATTACAGATTATTAAAATGATTATGTATGTATAAACGCAGATGATAACAACAGATCATTTAAATACTTAGCTAATATTCAGCTTAAATTTACAGTAGACGTGATAACCGTGAAACCATGATTATTCTTCAGACTATATAATCGTACAACCAAAATCTATAGTCGTTTCCTCCATAATTGTTACACAGTTCAAAACACAACATATGAATGTGTCTGAATGTAGAAGAAGCCAACTTAACAATAACAATGTGCGGAACTAAATTTTGAATCCCGCTCCCGCCAGGTTTTAGCCCGAAAGCGACCGCTCTCGCTTATATTCAGCATTTGTTGTCCTGCTGCCCGCCCTGCCCTGTTTTCTACCCGCCGCGCCCGTTCCCGCGAACAGGCGGGGAGGAGTACAAAACAGAAAACCACCCAGCTATACAGAGTACAGACAGCCCATAACAAGCTGTCTGTATAAACACACACACATAAGCACCAAGCAATGACACACACACAGACAGCATCACGCTCTCTCTCTTTCACACACACACAGACAGCACAAAGCTCTCTCACTCTCATTCGCACACACACGTAGCAACAAACAAGCTAAACACAGCATCACGCTCTCTCATTCACACACATACATACGCGTGCTCGCTTACTCGGGAGTTGGGCGCAATATTGCTAGACCGCCCGCTCCCGTCCAAAATTACACCAGTTACCGACCGCTCCCGCGCTTTATTCAGAAATTTCATCGCGCGCCGCAGGAAATCTGGTCGGGTCGGGTGCAGACCTCTACTTTGAAATACAACATTTGAATGTGTGTAAACAAACCACATTGTTCAATTCACTGATATTATGTAGTTTCAAAATACACTATATTAACATATTAATATAGAAAAATACAACGTTGGTGTCTTAAGGAGCAAAAATACAACAAATGGGCTCTTACATGCTGTTGTGTCATCAATCATATCTCTCCAGCCCCTCATTTTGGATGCTTTTCATCAACTGGCCCCCATGACAAACTAATTGAATAGCCCTGCCATAGAGCAAAACAGACGGCAAAATGGGATAATGCAAGTTTTCTTACTCCTAGTTGGAGAAAGACGAGATTAAACAGTGGCTGAAACCTGTCGCTGACAACCACTGCATAATTTATTCTTTCAAGGTTTGTTTCTTCCGAGCTTATCTAAACTCCATTGCATGGTTGTGCTCCATTCATTTATTCAACTACAACTGTTTATTCGCAACTGTTTATCAAGTTAAAGGTTGATACTGATTACAACTTGAAGTGGCGATGAGGTCTTAAAATATTCTGAGAAGGTCTTTAAAAAGGTGTTGAAATTTCCTTTAGGATTCCTGCATATACCCACTTCTGATACCAAATGATCAACTAGAAGTCAAGTTATTATTTGTTGCTAAAACTTGGATAGGCGACGAGGCTTCTGTCAGGTAGTGTACATGCAAAAATGTAAAATAAGCCCAGCGCTTAGTGATTGCTCACATTAACCCTTGTTTGTTATGAAGACATAACTGAATATAAAGAGTTAAAAGTGAAACGGCATGTGAAAGTGAAAACATAAACAGAACTGTGTGGCTCTTAAAGCGACAGTACACTGTAGTCCTGCTGCCGAGTGTTTTTATCATAATTAATGAAACAACAAAAGACAAGGACAAAATCAGCCGCCGCTCTCGACTGAAGGACGTTTGTAGCTTTAATAAGGAACAAATCAAGTTTAATTCTTAGTGGAGATGCTTAAAGGAGAGTTTGCTTCATTGGTATATTTTTTATTTTATTGTATTTATTTCGTTTCTATAATTGTGAGGACTTTTTTGTTAGGTTGTCACATTCTGCTTCAGTATTAATAATTGTGAAATGAAATGATCTTTGACGCCTTTAAAGTCAAAACGCAGCAGGTCAGAGCAGAGCCGGTGTCCTTGTTTCTGTGTTCATCACACACTGAGACAGACCAGCCGAACGCTCGCACCTCAGGGGCTCCAGCACTGCCAGACTGACTGCGTGTGTGCGTGAGTAATCTGAGCTAGAGCAGGAAAATGACATCCTGTACCTGTAGAGCATCCAGCCAAGATCCAGCATGACCGCATACATTTGCATACTAAATGAGCCAATGAATATCAAGGACAGGATAGGTCCGCTAACTGCTTATGCTAATCATGCCCTCTTATTTGACTTCCCATGTCACCTCGGGTACAACAAAAGCTGTGCCAGTTCACACTTAAACCCACCATTAACACCATTTAATAAGATGTGCGGTATTTATTCTAAATGATTTATTTGTGCACCTTATCATTTCATGTTATTTTAAAAACAGCTAGATATTTTAGAGTACCTACAATATGTTTGGATCCACCCATGTTCAAAACACTTGAATACACATAGCAGAAACAGCTCTGAAGAGTATTCGGTTTCTTATCATTTGCAGGGCTTAAAATTAATCCATACACTTACATTACGCCACTTTGATGCAGAACTGCTTCGGTTTGTGCTGGGAGTAAGACTAGAATTGCTGATGAGTCTAGTTTTACAACTCAGCATCAATTCTTTCTTTTGGGAGATGATATTTAGGGTCCTATCATACACCCGGCGCAATGAGGCACAAGACGTGTTTGGCACGATTTCTTGCTATTTTCAGACCAACACAACTGTAATTTTCACATTTTGCACAACATTGTTTAAATAGCAAATCCATTTGCACCACTTTGTGGACTCATGGGTGTGCTGGTCTAGAATGGGGGTGTGTTAGGGGCATTGTTGGGGTGTTGCTATTTTGAGGAACTGGAATAGACCGTGCCATTGACCAACTAAAAGCTGCTCTAAAGTCCAGCGCAGAGCGCGTTAGTTATGTGTCTATGCCGCATAATACACACAAGATGTAGAGCAACACACAAATATCTTTACATATGAAAACAAATGAAAGAATTAAAATGTTACAAACATTATTATTTCCTACATAAATATAAAAACCACAGCCTCCATGCCTCATTGGCTAAAAAGCTTGTCAAACAAAGAGGGACAGTCACACATTTGCACTGATACAGAGTTTCTCCTACTTGTATTTATATCCTAGCCTTTATATTGCCTTTATATTGCCGAAAAGAGACCTGCCATGGTTCATGTGATTCACATAACATTATTTCAGAATGATAACGGTGAATTTCGCCGAAAGGTGACAAGTTTGCCCCCGTTTATGATGGGCAATGAGGCTGAGAAAGCGCCCTCTTGTGTGACGGCGTCAGGTTGCGTGGTGTCGTATAATGGCAGGTTGCAACGCTCAACATGATTAAAAAAACATGTAAAATTATTTTACAATTTTTTCAGCAACATCAGATGCTTCACAGGCTTATTAAATGGTACATGTAACGTTCCGTCTCAAAATGTTATAAGTTGAAATAGCCTCAGGTGACTGAGGCCGTTAATGACTTTTTTTTTCATCCATAGTTTGAGGTAAAATTATAATAAAGTTTGATTTTTGACAACTGCTAACTTCGGCAATACTAAGACAACCCAGACCATAACAACGTTAATTTTTAAAAGGACTTACCATAAAACTTGCTCGCCTCTGAGGGGGAGAAAAATGGCGCCTTCTCGTGGTTCAAATGCCTTCTGTGTTGACTCCGGAGAGTCATGCACATATTTGCATGTGCAGGGTAAACGAAGACTCTGGAGACAAGTGAACTATCTATTAGTTGAATTAACAAATTTTTTTTATGTTAAATCAGCGAGTTACCACCATGCTATTATTTTAATCAACCTAAACTAAAAATCTTTTGTTATCTCAACTACTTTAGTGAATGACTAAAGTTGACTTGACAAAAGAAAATGCGTTGTAATAACAAATCATGGAAATAATTTTTTACAGTGCATAAATATAAAAACCACGGCCTCCATGCCTCATTTTGAGGGTCTTTTTTCAGTTTATTCATGACAATTTGCATATGTATAATATTATTATTATTAGTAGTATAATTTATTATATGCATATTTATATTTGTTTTAATAAAAACTAGTTTAGATTTGTCCATCTGTGGGGTTTTGGAGACGTCTGCATCACCATATGGGGCATAAGAACAGGACGTGTGTTTGGATATAGCTCAGTGTTTTGACCACACTTCATTATTATTGTTCATTTATTCATTTGCTGGAAAATAATTTAGAAATAGTTTTGAAACAAATATTTACGCTTAACAAAAGAAATTAAATATGTAGGTTAGTGGATTTCTTGAGTGGAGTGGGGTTTCACCGTTTCCTTATCCACCAAAGGAGTAAAGTAAAGAGTAACTCCTGTTAAGCGTGAGCAGAGCGTGCACAGCGCGTACGGAGAGCAGAAGCTCTGCTCATCGGCAGCTGCTGCACAGATCAATCTATCTCTGTCTATTCTATCTAGTTACCTATCGATCTATCTATATATAAATATACTTTTTTTTTTTTTTTTACCTTTCATCTGCACCCAGACCCACAGCAACTTCCTCCTATGCTGTTTCCTTAACCTGCAAGTCTTTATTTAAAAATTATATCGATCCTGCAGGACTGTATGCTTCTCACGCTCTGAGGAGTGTCATTCAAGTCTGGTGCACAGAGAAGACAATCGCCTGTGATATCAGGTCATTTTGTTTTTGATTGTCAGGATGTTGTAGACCTATAGTTATAAAAATATTTATACAATAGAGATATAATGATATTTCTACATGATCAAACTAGTGTGCAACTGACTAAGCAAAACTGATACTACAATTGTTTTACATTTGGTTTTGTAGTTCGGGTCTAAATAAATATTTGTTGCAGTTTTTAATCGTTTAAGTTCATTTGATTGAATATATATATATATATATATATATATATATATATATATATATATATATATATGTATATATATATATATATATATATATGTATGTATGTATGTATGTGTATATATATATATATATATATATATATATATATATATATATATATATATATATATATATATCAGTGGATATTATCTGTGCATTTATTGGGTAAAATGGCTACTTTTTACTGTCATGTGTTTTGGTCATTATCAATGCACTGTTAATTTAATTGAGCATGAGCAGCGCGGCAAAAATAGACCCAGCGCTGAAACTATTGCAGCACTGCTGCTTCAGCGACGCTCACGCCTTGTGCTGACGCACTGCTTCTGCGCGTGGTATGAAAGCTCTAATCTGTTTACATAGATGCCGAAAAAACGCGTGCTGCTCATGCTTGTGGTGTAAAACAGGCTTGAAAGTAAAGTAAAGAGAAGGTAAAGAGACTGAATGGAGGAGGCTCGTTCTTTATCCTCGCGCTGCAGATGCTCTGTTTAACTGTTTTCTCGCTAGTGAAGCGTTCAGTTTTTACACTTACAAAGTCCGCCATGTTAATAGCAAATACACCATGGTTTGACGCAACTGACTCTTAAAGGGAATGCAAGATGAGACTCTGATTGGTTTAATGCACGTTATGCTCAAAACACACCCAGAACTCATTAAGAGAATAAGCACAACCCTGTTAGACCATGCGCCGGGACGCAAAGTGTATTGTTCCATCCTTAAAATAGCAAAAGTGGATTTAGACACGGCATTAATGCTTTTGCACCATGTGCCTAGACGTTATAATGGAGCCCATAGTGTTCAACTTCTTTAAAACTTGTTGATTTTTAATTTAAAGGCTGTATTCGAAAAGCCATTTAAAATGTGGCCTCATACAACCAAAGAGCATAGAATGACCAATAGGCGACACTCTAGTGCGATTTGGGAAACAGCCACTAGATGGCGCGGCAGCCATTTTGGAATGAAAATTCCAATAGAACAACAGCATATTATAAGTCTGTAAAATAAACTATTAAAAGTGCTGGTGATTGTGATTGTAAGTGTTGTATTGTCGTCTTTCAGGTTGTATCTCAGCTTTAATGCGCTTTTTAAATTAATAAATATAAAACAAAGCAGCTGCTTGCACTCGTGACAGCAATAAGATCCATTGGACAGCCGATCGCTTTCACTCCAAAATGGCAGAATCCGGGGCTGTTGCTAGGCGCTGCTGTTGCAATGGAACGTTCTATTGAGTTTTGCCTCTTGGTCATTCTAATCTCTTTGATACAACTCCAGCTCCTTTCTTTAATTACTTTTTTTCTGATTGGTGTTCACTGCCATGAAGGCGGGGCCAACCTGTCACTCACAGAAGACCCACAGTTGGCTACAACCAGCCAATCATATCGCAATAGATGAAATCAAGCGCCACCTACATTTGTTCTAATTTATGATGACATTTCTATAGTGTATACAGTTGTAGTCAGAATTATTAGCCCCCCTTAATTTTTTTTTTCTTTTTTAAATATTTCCCAAATGATGTTTAACAGACTAAGGAAATTTTCACAGTATGTCTGATAATATTTTTTCTTCTGGAGAAAGTCTTATTTGTTTTATTTCAGCTAGAATAAAAACAGTTTTTAATTTTTAAAACACCATTTTAAGGTAAAAATTATTAGCCCCTTTAAGCTATATTTTTTTCGATAGTCTACAGAACAAACCATTGTTATACAATAACTTGCCTAATTACCCTAACCTGCCTAGTTAACCTAATTAATCTAGTTAAGCCTTTAAATGTCACTTTAGGCTGTATAGAAGTGTCTTGAAAAATATCTAGTCAAATATTATTTACTGTCATCATGACAAAGATCAAGTAAATCAGTTATTAGAGATGAGTTATTATAACTATTATGTTTAGAAATGTGCTGAAGAAATCTGCTCTCCGTTAAAAAGAAAATGGGGAAAAAATAAACAGGGCGGCTAATAATTCAGGGGGCTTATAATTCTGCTTAGAAACGCCTTCTGATAAGAATTTATTATTTTTTTGTGGGCAATAAAAGTGCATAAAGTGACTTCAAAATTACTTGGAACTTTTATAATCAGATTTGAAATGTGAAAATTTTGGCTTTTTTTTTACTTGCAATAAACTTGTTTTTCTTTCCCTTCTTGTGATTATTTGCATTTTTTTATGATGAATTGTTTATTTAAAGGTCCACGAAACCCCCCTCTCTCATCAGAGTGTTTTCACACCTCTAGTTTGAAAAAAGTCAGGAAAGTGGGCGAGTCCAGCTCTGTTTAGGTGGGAGTGTCGGGGGAGGGAAAGAGGGAAGGTTTTGCATAAAAATGGGAGTTTCAGTTCGGGCACTCGCTGATTTTCACAGAGGCAAAACAAACACAGACGCAGGGGAGAAAGACTGTTTTCATGTACATCATTAATCGAATTATTTGCCAAATGTTAAATTGATAGACTTTAACTGCAGTTTGGCACTTTCACTTTCATTCAGGAACATTTCATGCATGCCCCCCATGACAAACAAGATATTGGATGCGAGGAACTGCTGGAAGAGTGTAGTTTTAATGGAATGTTTGAGACCGCACGGCAAATGGGAGAAAAAAAACCCTCTGCATTTCTCAGTAACTTAGATGCACTCGGTAGGTAGCATCAGAAAGCCGTGTGTGTATGACTATCCTGTCACAAATTGCGTCGAAAATCCTACATGACGGTAATAGTTTGATTAAGGTGTTTACATGTTTACATCCGGAAAGCAGCATTTACAGCGGATCTTTTAGTCCCTAATATTGTAGTGATGTTAATGTACTGTAAACCTAGTACTTAAGTCATTTTGACTAAGGTTCGTCTTTAAAAACTGAAAGAGTACTGCTGACGACACGAACTAACTTTGCCATCTGAATAAACATAAACAAAGAGCACTGATCGATCACTTACCAAATCTGTAGAGACAGAACAATCAACACCAACTGGAGCCGCATCATTTTTAAAAGGAGACGAGCGCCAAATCCAGATTTCACCATTTCTAGATGCGAAAAGCTCTCGGGTAATAAATGTTTCTTACAAACGTATTTCTGTCGCGTGCACTTTAATCCACATGCGAGTCCAGCTAAGCTCTCATAGCGGGGAAATGAAAACAAAACCTTAGTTGCAGCACATTTATAAATGTAACACTGACGACCCATGTCTCCGTACAATTCTTCTTCTTCTACGTGTTTTGGCAACACAACGTGACGTCTCTCTGCTGTCTGAACACTGTAACAGGTAAAAACAGTCTTCGAAGCTATCATGCATATTAATTAAATTGTACCTCATTCACAATAGAGCGCGCTTTATTGGTTTGAACCAAGTCTTTCTCATGAATCAATGCTGAAAGCTCAGAGACATCACAATGTACTCAACGGTACAGACATCCAGTCTACACACTGAAATACACGCAAGGATCTAATCGGCGTGACGCAGCTTCAAAAATTTGTTTCAAACCGGAAGAACAAATAACGCAAAAACAACCAATTTTCACCTGTTAGCTAAATATCTATAATAATAATAAATATAATAATGTATAATCAATCCTGAAGGATCACGTGACACAAAGACTAGTGGAATGATTCTGAAAATTCAGCATTCAATCACAGTAATAAATTACATTTTACAATATATTCAAACATAAAACATTTATTATTAATTATAATAATATTTCACAAATTTACAGCCTTTTTATTGTACTTTTATTGAAATAACTGCAGCCCTAGTGAGTTTTAAAAGTTATTCTGAAGAGTGTATTATGTTGAAACCACACTGGACCTTATTGACTTTTATTGCATGGCAAAAAATCAGTAAGAGGATCCGTTAAGCACCTTTCTCAGGATGTGTTCGTCCCGAGGGCCGTCTGTGTGTGTGTCTGTTATGGATGAGGTCTGTTTCTGGGCCCAGAATCTGTCAGAAAACACCAGTCTGCTCCCCGTGTCCCGTTCTCCATCTGTGCTGCTCCTCATATCACGATATACATCATCTCATATCCTGATAAAGATATATAACATGGTATATATATAGGATACAATACTTAATAAGTGCTAATAAACAGTCAATATATTGATAATAGACATTTAATGAGCAAGTAGTTAATAGTGAGAATTGGTACTTAAACTAAAGTGTTACCAGGAAAATATTTTAAGACTGTATCTGCTATACTATCTACTAATACATTAAAGGACACCTATAATGTAAAATCATCCTTTGTAAGCTGTTTGGACAGAACTGTGTCCACAATCATACTGGGGTGATATAAAGACAATAAGTCTCTTTATTTAAATTTCCTGACGTTAAAATAGGATCCAAATCCCTGCCATTTTGAGGTAATTTTTTAAACACACACACACCTTACCTGTCAACCCTCCCGTTTTTACCGGGATTCTCCCGTATTTTACAGTTCTATCCCGCTATCATCCTGTAAAAGTATTGTCCCGTATTTCTCCCGTATTTTCAGTCTTTCTCTGAAGAGTGGCGAGTAAACATTAAAGAGCCGTTCCTCCCTATACGCAACCCATACCGCCGAACCACCAGGGGCCGCCCCTTGCTCTTAAATGTGAGTCTGTTCTGTGCTTTCGCTTTGTTTATGGCAGGATTTCCATTCCTTTTCATTAGGGGCTGACTCCTTCATATGCAATCCTCAAAACAGTCATACAGCGGTGCATGACTGTCAGCTGAGGCGCTCCACAGTGATAAATAGACGCTGTTTCACAAACGGATTCTGTTCACGCGATTTGAAGTGGAGGGAAACGCTGGGTTTTGGGTGCGTGTTTGAACAGACATATACACATCATTAATAATAATAATAACATCTAAAGATGTCGATCTTGGTAGGTTTTTTTCAAACACAACTAATTTCGTCCTAAATGAGCATAAAAAGTTAGGGAAGCAATGAAAAACTTTAATTATAACATTAGATCTGTGCATTTTTAAAGTGACACCTGTTATTTAATGTAATAAAGAGAATAAAATCTGAATAAATAAGAGATTCATTCGTTGCTCTTTAATCAGAATGTTTAAGTTATACAGTGAAGAAACGGCTAATGAGATTTGATAGCTTGATTCTATTTCATAATAATAATAATAATAATAATAATAATAATAATAATAGCTTTTAATTTGAATAAGCTGAACTGTTTGCTAATGTATTTGCTGCTAATGTATACTATTTATTTTTTCTTTTGTCAATAATAATAATAAAACATATTACTGACTGTTTAACTGTTTATTTACAATTAAACAGCTCCAAATGAACATATGTAGTAATTTGGGGATTTTTAAAAGAGAGAGAGGGGGACGGGGGGGGGGGGGGGATGGCTAATCCCTTATTATGGTGGCATATCCCTTATTTTTTATGGCATATCCCTTATTTTTTATGGCATATCCCTTATTTTTTACATCCCAATGTTGACAGACATGACGCAAGCACGCACGCACGCACGCACACACACACACACACACACACACACGCACACACACGCACACACACTCAGGGAAAGCCTCTCGACTGTTCACATGATTCACGGCATGTCTTCTGCTTTCACAGCTCGATTAACAGGTTTCTTTGCTTCTAGCTGGACTGAAAACATGTACACATTTTAGCACACATTCCTGCTCCTACTGTCAATGATTCATCCTGTGTGTTATGCACACTGCCTAGTCTACTTTTTAATATGTGGAATAATGTTTTGTGTTAAGTATATGTTCAGTGTACTGTATGAATAGAAATACCAACATTTGTGTGTAGGTATAGTGTGCCACAGTCATACTGGAGTGATAGAAACACAACAAGTCCCGTTTTAAAATGTCCTAAAATTAAAATTCCAGTGATCAGTGACCGCAACGTAAGGTAGGACTGCGGTTTTCCCGCCCACCAAATTGATTGACAGCTGCCATGTTTCTATAACAGGGGAATCTAAACTACGGCCCACGGGCCATCTGCGGTCCGTAATCAGTTTTGTGGCGGCCCGAGAGGCTTTTTATAAATATCAATAGAATCTGGCCCGCTATACAAAAATGAACGTAATTTAATAAATAACCACCGGGTGTCGCTATCAATGCCTTCAATTAGGCAGCAGTTCCTGTTATGAAGTTAAACGAACCGAACAAACTGAAGGAAACATAATTCAGAGCTCGACAGACTGCCCGATGGCCCGGGGCCAGCCAGCAAGACGCTCGGGCCAGTGTACAGAATAGCCGCATTTCCACTATCGGGCCAGGCCGGGCCAATAGCCCGGGAGGTTAAGAAATGAGGCCGAAATCATGTCGCGTGTCCACTGTCGGGCTAGTCGCTCGCAGCGCGTCACGCAAACACCGCCCCCAGAACGTCCCCCGAATCAAACGTCACACAACCCGTCACACAACCCGCCCACTTCAGCGGGAACAAAAAACTCAAATTATAACCACAAACACAACCTGGCATCACTACGAGAGCTGGAAGATGGAGAACACCGAAACGATTGCATTTTTACTGTTTGTGGTCTGTTGGTGTAAGGCCAGACAGCGATCCCTGGATAAGGACATTCGAGTTCGGCGGCATTTACTTTTTTCTTCTTCTTAGTGAGTTGATCAAGCGTGATAGCAAAACAAATGTAAGGGAAGAAAGCATCTTGTCTCCTCTTTACCTGACAGGAAAACTCCGCCTTTGTACGTAACCTCGCCCCGAAGCCCCAGTTGGCCCTCCTTGGCCCAAGGTATTCGGCGGGCCGAAAAAGGCCGGACGCTGGCCCCAAGGAAGCCCCGCTTTGGCCCGATTACGCCCCGGAAGTGGAAACGCGACTGGCCTTGGCTCACCCTGGCTCGCTCGCTTTAGGCGCGATAGTGGAAACGCGGCTATTGTTACTGACCCGATCGGGCCAGTGCTGCCTTGTCTCAAAAGTTTGGTTGCGACTGTCTGCCAATTGCGTGCAAATACAATCTTAGGGGGCTTTCACACATAGACATTTGTCTCGTTTCACCCGTTAGCGCAGTTCGTTTGGCATATGTGAATTCAGCAATCGCGCTCGCATTCACGCCAAATCATTCGGTCTGAGATCGCCTGAATGAGATGGTCTCTGCTTGATTAAGCTGATCGATTGTAGTGAGAAAACAAAACATTCCAACAAACTAACGACCCAGGCTATATCACAGTGTATTATGATTGTGTAATAGTAATATAATAATATAATATCATAATAATATACGGCTATACGAAGAGAGAATGATGAGTAAGGCGACATGTCATTCCTACCGGTAAATGTGTGCTTCATGTCTAATGCGAAAGTGTAAGCATGCTGCAATATTACCAAGAGCTGTTTATCTGTTAGGAAAATTGACCGAAGTTACCATCCGATCATTTTTCCATATTTTAATCTTATAATATGTTGTATTAGGCCAGTTGTTTTGTTCATTTCTGCACTGACAGCTTGAAAGAAAGATCAACATTGATCTGCTTCATGATCTGATGTCTCAGTCTCGGTTCATATGCTGTCTCATGCTGACAACTGAAATGAGGCTCTGTATGAGAAAGTCTGACCTCTCTGATTTATATTTGGTGACTATGTCTGTGGGTGTTGAAATTAAAGTGCACATTTTCGCTTATAAAATATTTTATTCAATTCAATTCAATTGACCTTTATTTGTATAGCGCTTATACAATGTAGATTGTGTCAAAGCAGCTTCACATAAAAGGTCACAGTAAATAGAAACAGTGTAGTTCAGTTTGTAGTGTTTAAGTTCAGTTCAGTTTAGCTCAGTTCAGTGTGGTTTAATAATCACTACTGAGAGTCCAAATATTGAAGAGCAAATCCAACATTGCGCAGCTCTACAAATCCCGAACCATGCAAGCCAGTTTATACACAACTGGTCAAAAGTTTGGGGTCAGTATCATTGTTAAATATGTTAGAATAAGCTTCTGCTATCCAAGGCTGCATTTATTTCATCATAAATACAGCAAAATTGTGAAATGTTGCACTATAAAATAACTATTCAAAAGTAGTTTATCATTGAATTTAATCATTTTTAAAGATGAGTTTTCAGCTACGTTACTCCAGTCTTCAGAGTCACACGATCCTTCAGAAATCACTAATATTAATTATTGTTGTTATTATTATTAATATTATTGTTATTAATGGTAATAGTAATAAAAGCAATAACGTCTGGAATAATCATTTTAATTGAAACTACATACAATAAGAAAGCAGTTATTTAAAACTTATTTAAAAAATATATAACAATGTAACATTTTTCTACATTTAATAAATGCAGCGGAGGCGACGCAGTGGTGCAGTAGGTTTTCCCTCTCCGCTGTCTAGCATGGTTCGGGATCTGTAGAGCTGCGCATCGTTGGATTTGCTCTTCAGTGTTTGGACTCTCAGTAGTGATTATTAAAGCACACTGAACTGAGCTAAACTGAACTGAACTTAAACACTACAAACTGAACTACACTGTTCCTATTTACTGTGACCTTTTATGTGAAGCTGCTTTGACACAATCTACATTGTAAAAGCGCTATACAAATAAAGGGGAATTGAATTGAATTGCTGTCGCCCCACAGCAAGAAGGTCGCTGGTTCGAGCCTCGGCTGGGTCAGTTGGCGTTTCTGTGTGGAGTTTGCATGTCCTCCCTGCATTCGCGTGTGTTTCCTCCAGGTGCTCCGGTTTCCCCCACAGTCCAAAGACATGCGGTATAGGTGAATTGGGAAAGCTAAATTGTCCGTAGTGTATGAGTGTGAATGTGTATGGATGTTTCCCAGAGATGGGTTGCGGCTGGAAGGGCATCCGCTGCGTAAAAACGTGCTGGATAAGTTGGCGGTTCATTCCGCTGTGGCGACCCCAGATTAATAAAGGGACTAAGCCGAAAAGAAAATGAATGAATGAATAATAAATGTATATTATATATTAATAATAAATGAATATATTATATATCTCACGCTGCATTTTAATACACTTTAGTCCTGCTAGGTACATTTTGCTAAGGGTGACCAAAAAGTTGTGCACTACGGTTTGCTTTTAGGTACCTTTTGACAGTGGAAACGGTTGTAAAAGCTTACCCAACCGCACTGTACCACTTAGAGGAAACGGGCCATAAAATGACCAATGTAAATAAAGTAGACAATTGTTGAAAGTATTGAAGTAAAATTAGGTTGTACATTTGTAGCTGAGGGTGACATAATGGCGCAGTAGGTAGTGCTGTTGCCTCACAGCAAGAAGGTTGGTGGTTCGAGCCTCGGCTGGGTCAGTTGGCGTTTCTGTGTGGAGTTTGCACGTCCTCCCTGCATTCGCGTGGGTTTCCTCCGGGTGCTCCAGTTTCCCGCACAGTCCAAAGACATGCGGTTCTGGTCAATTGGGTAGGCTAAATTGTCCATAGTGTATGAGTGTGAATGAATGTGTGTGGACGTTTCCCAGAGAGGGTTGCGGCTGGAAGGGCATCCGCTGCGTAAAAACGTGCTGGATAAGTTGGTGGTTCATTCCGCTGTGGCGACCCCAGATTAATAAAGGGACTAAACCGAAAAGAAAATGAATGAATGAATGTGTAGCTGACACATTTAGTGAAAACAGACTTCATTTGTTCTGGTTTCAGTCCTCATTCAGACTAACACAGCAGTCATTAAATCACTGATTTCAGCATGACTGTATTTGTTGACGACTAACTAAAGTTGAGGTCAAGTTTACAGTGACTCACTCTTACTAGCTGCACTTATTATAGCAAATCCTTTAAGAGGGATCAGCCTCTTCTGGGTGATTTACTGACTCACGCTCCTCTGACCTTCTCTGTGGCTTTCTGACCTCGACCAGTAATGAAATGTACATTTATTGATCATTATCCTCACCTATAGTTCATCTGAACCATTCACCTGGCCATCGACTCTGGTTTCAGACTCCAGCTCCTGTTATTGGTGGTTTGTGGTTGTCTGCTCGTGTTAATGCTGTGTAATGACTGAAGGAGATAGTGTGATGATGTAGGCTTTCTGAGCGTTTTTTCAGATAAACAGGACTGGCACAGGCAACATCACACCATGGCATGGATTACTGCTAATTACTACATCCATTAACAGCTTCAGTCTGCAGAGTTTAAGACAGAGAATCCTGAGGAAAACATGTCTTATGCTGCACTCTCTGCCATGTTTTAAGATTAGCCTGAAATAAGTGTTGAATGAGTAATATATATTATACATTTATTCATTCATTTTCTTTTCAGCTTAGTCTCTTTATTAATCAGGGGTCGCCACAGCAGAATGAACCACCAACTTATCCAGTTGCATATATATTATTTGGTATATTGACGCCCTATGTATTATACAATTTTTGTGTTATTTCATATGCTTGAAATGTACCTACAATTTTGGAATGAGTATTGAATGAGTACAGAATTGAAACAAAAGTTATTTCAGATTGAACTATTTCTGTATGATTCTCTGACTGAAAGGACAGATGGTGGCAGAGAGACAAGCAAAAAAGAGATAAAAACTAATATCCAATGGCGGCATTTAAACCCGGCTGCGGCGACTTTGTGCTTTCTCAATCTAAAGAGCCTTTTATATGGAAATGCAGATAAGGGCTCTCCAGGGAATACATTTTCCAGAAAATACAAAGCTGATCTAGGAGATTCAATAAACCAGAGTCTGTCATGATTTCTCTGTCCTGCGCTAACAGCCTGAAATATTAACGGTGTAAGATTGCAAAGACTAGACACTGTTGAAATGAAGTCATACTAGCTACAGTGATAAAACATGGTAATGTTGTGGTCAGTTGTGCTAAAAACATGCTACCAGTTAAATTTAAAATAAAAACATGCTAACATTGTGGTAATTTGTGCTAAAAACAAGCTACCAAATCATTTAAAAATGCAAACATGCTAACATTGAGTTCAGTTGTGCTAAAAACATTCTACCAAATCATTTTAAAAAGAAGACATGCTAACATTGTTGTCAGTTGTGCTAAAACATGCTACCAGATCATTTTAAAAAACATGCTAACATTGTGGTAATTTGTGCTAAAAGCGTGCTACCAAATCATTTTTAGATTAAAACATGTTACATTGTATTCAGTTGTGCAAAACAATGCTACCAAATCCTTTTAAAATAAAAACATGCTGACATTGTGATAATTTGTGCTAAAAACATGCAACCATATAATTTTAAAATGAAACAATGATAAATTTGTGGTCAATCGTGCTAAAAACATGCTACCAAATTATTTTAAAAAGAAGACATGCTAACATTGTTGTCAGTTGTGCTACAACATGCTACCAAATCATTTTAAAATAAAAAACATGCTAACATTGTGTTAATTTGTGCTATAATGTGTTACCAGATCATTTTTAAATTAAATTATGAAAATAATGTGATCATTTGTGCTAAAACATGTTACCAAATCATTTTAAAATAAAAACATGCTAACATTGTGTTCAGTTGTGCTAAAAAACATGCTACCAAATCATTTAAAAATGAAAATATGATAACATTTTCTTCAGTTATGCTAAAACATACTACAAAAACATTTTAAAATAAAAACATGCTAACATTGTGTTCAATTGTGCTAAAACATACTACCAAATCATTTTTAAATTAAAATATGAAAATAATGTGATCAATTGTGCTAAAACATACTACCAAATCATTTTAAAATAAAAACATGCTAACATTGTGTTCAGTTGTGCTAAAACATGCTACCCAATAATTTTTTAATTAAAACATGAAAATAATGTGATCAATTGTGCTAAAACATGCTGCCAAATCATTTTAAAATAAAAATATGCTAACATTGTGTTCAGTAGTGCTAAAAACATGCTACCAAATCATTTAAAAAGTAAAACCTGCTAACATTGTGTTCAGTTGTGCTAAAAACATGCTACCAAATCATTTTAAAAAGAAAATATGATAACGTTCTTTTTCAGTTATGTTAAAACATGCAACAAATAATTTTAAAATGAAAACATGCTAACATTGTGTTCAGTTGTGCTAAAAACATGCTACCAAATCATTTAAAAAGTAAAACATGCTAACATTGTGGTCAGTTGTGCTAAAAACATGCTACCAAATCATTTTAAAAAGAAAATATGATAACTTTTTTTTTTCAGTTATGCTAAAACATGCAACAAATCATTTTAAAATGAAAACATGATAACATTGTGTTCAGTTGTGCTAAAACATGCTACCAAATCATTTTAAAAGTAAAACATGCTAACATTGTGGTCATATGTGCTAAAACATGCAACCACATCATTTTAAAATTAAAACATGATAACATTGTGTTCAGTTGTGCTAAAACATGCTACCAAATAATTATAAAAGGAAAACATGATAATATTGTGGCGATCATGTTATAAACATGTTGGCAAGATGTTAAATCATGTTAGCAACATGTTAAAACATGTTAGCATTATGGTAAATTGTATTGGAAAACATGCTATGTAAAGTGTCATATCTTTTTAATGTTAAACCAGTCTAACAACATGTTAAAACTTGTTGGCAATCTGTTAAACCAATCTAGCAATATATTAATGCTTGTTAGCAATATGTTAAAACCTATTAGCAATATGTAAAATTGGTATAGCAACACGTTAAAACTTGTTAGCAATATGTTTAACCAGTCTAGCAGTGTTAACACGTATTGTTCTCTGTTTTATGTCAGATTGTGACACGCGGCTGTGAGACCACTGAAATGACGCTGCGCAGGAACGGCCTCGGACAGCTGGGCTTCCATGTGAACTTTGAGGGCATCGTGGCGGATGTGGAGCCGTTCGGGTATGCCTGGAAGGCCGGTCTGCGGCAGGGCAGTCGGCTGGTGGAGATCTGCAAGGTGGCAGTGGCGACGCTCACCCACGAGCAGATGATCGACCTGCTCAGAACATCCATCTCTGTGAAGGTGGTCATCATCCAGCCGTATGAGGACGGAGCTCCCAGAAGGTACGAGTGACTGTTTCAAGATCGTAGCTAGCCTGGTGAAAGGGGTCGTTTATTGCTTCTCAAAAAGTTTTTTTTTTCTCATTTTATATTTAAATTCTTTATTTAGTGACAATTTAAGCACTATTTTTAGCTGCTAGGTCTGTGCAACTCGCACATAGTCACCCACTGAAGCTAAGCAGGGCCAATACCTGGATGGGAGACCACATGGGAAAGCTAGGTTGCTGCAGTAAGTGGTGTTTGTGAGACCAGCAGGGGGCGCTCAACTTGTGGTCTGTGTGGGTTCTGATGCCCCAGTATAGTTAAGGGGACTTTATACTACTCAGTGAGGATGAGACATTAAACTGAGGTCCTGACTCTCTGTGGTCGTTAAAAATCCCAGGACGTCCTTCAAAAAAAAAAGAGTAGGAGTTGGTGGATGCTGTACACTGGTGGTGAATGAAGAGAAGTAAAGCGCTTTGAGTGTTCAGAAAAGTGCTATATAAATATAAGGAATTATTATTATTATTATTATTATTATTATTATTATTATAAAATACAAATTTATCTTATAATATTAGAAAGAAAATTGTAGCCTTTTGCCAGCACATTCAACGTTCCTCAGCCAGAATTTGACCATTTGAATATTAAACAATTAAAACATAATAATGCAGAGCTGCACGATTTTTTAGCCTCTCTTGTTAAACAAAGTACATTTGAAAATTCATGGAAAACCACAACAGCCTAATTAGTATTAAAATTAAGACTATTATGGGTCGCTTTTGGTTCTTCACACCTTTTTCATTGGTCATTTTTTCTTTCAAGAATAAGGTCCAATATGTCAAATAAAAGTTACTTTTGAAGAATGACATCAGTTACTTCATATTCTTATTCTTCTTAAAGCCTTCGATGGGTTATTTGCACAGTTTATAATGGCATAGCAGTCACCATCGAACAAATGAGCTCATGTATGGGGCAAATTCTGGTCCTTTGTCAGTGGGGGGGAGGGTCTTTCGAACCACCTGTGAACCCGCCCTGGCTACGGGTCTGTGTTTATGTTCATTCCAGTAGTATCTGACTGCAGACTTGCATATGCAGTATGAGAACATGCATGTTTATCTGTATTTTATATAGTAGTTTCTTTAATATTATTGCACCAATATTTTGTTGTTATGATCTTTAGATAAAATATTTGCTTATATTTTATTCATACTTTTTATTTGTAAATACATGATTTTTTATTATTCTTATTTTATACTTTTAATGTCATTAGTTTTGTGCTTCAGAATTGTTGCATTCATTCATTCATTCATTTTCTTTTCGGCTTAGTCCCTTTATTTTTCCTGGGTCGCCACAGTGCAATGAACTGCCAACTTATCCAGCATATGTTTTACACAGCGGATGCCCTTCCAGCCGCAACCCATCACTGGGAAATTCATTACATAATTGCAAAATATTGTTATATATGCATTATTCTAGGAATATTAAATGTAATTATACAATTCTTTTATACAGTTATACATTGCAGTTACACATTAGTTATTTGTTTTCTTGCAGTCATATTTGATTATGTTTCCTGAAGAAGTGATCATTTTAATTAATATGGCTTTTCCCACATTAACGTGAACTGACTGATTCATTCAGCTGCTCTTTCTCATTTCTGCTAGTCAAGTGACATGGGCTAATTAGGTTAAGTAAACACATTTAAGCACATTCTGAGCTGTCATTATAATTTGCTCACTAATGAGACTCGCAGACAGACCAATGAACATCTAGAGAGTGATTCTATGGAGCTTTAATATTCAATATAGCTTTAATATCACACACATCCAGAAGCTCAATGATGTGAACATAACACTGATATTAACTAGTGTTTTTTAAAGGGGAGCTATTATACAAAAATCACTTTTTAAGGGGTTTAAACACAGTAGTGTGGCACCAGTGTGTGAATATAAGCAGCTTCTTATTTTAAATTTGATTAATTCTATTATTTTATAATCAGACTTGATAAAGACAGTCTGCAGAAACACTTGGATTGACATTCTCCCTTTGTACGTGTCATCAGAGGGGGGAAGCCCCGCCCACTAGTAGGGCCAGACAGAATCTGCCAAGTGCAGATATTTCTGCAGACTGCAAGACAGGGGCCTAAGATGAAGGGGTATTACTTGTACTACGTTAGAGGCGGAACTTGCAGTTATGGAGATCCCATTCAACCAGGCAAGATGGAGGAAATACTTACCAGAGAACATTTTCATCAAATGTTTTCTACAAATGTATCCACAACCAATTCATTTAATATATTATTATATTCATTAATTTAGCGGCTCCACTATGCAACTCCACTCGGTGACTTCCTCATCCATTTTGCCATAACAGCCTACTCAGGGTCACCCCCTGTGGTTGCAAATAACAGTACAATGGCGAGCGTGACAGTGAGCAAGTCGCAGCTGTACGTTAATAACTGTGATGGTTGAGTTAAGGGTTGGGGTAGTTGTAGACATTAATAACTATGATGGGTGGGTTTAGATTTAGGGAAGGTGCAATCTTGCTGACTACATAGTTTTGACATGGCTCCATAACTTCAAGTTACGTCTCTAACGTACTACATTACGCCCATAAGGCGCCTTCATGTTACGCCCCTGTCTTGCAGTTTGCAGACTGACCCTACTCAAATCCCTACTCAATTCTGCAGAGAATTTTGTGAAAAATCTGCAGATTTATGCTGAATGATTTTAGGAGTATCATAACTAAAAACTTAATATTTAAAATAAAAAATAACAACTTTTTAACTTTTATTTAATGTTTACAGTGCAAATCCAATCCACTTATTTGGTAAACAAAGCAAGTCTCTTATATGATAAATTTACTATATATTACTATAATATTAATATTACTATTATTATATCACAAAATATTAGTCAAATTAATTTAAAAACTGAATAAATATAAATTTACTCACATTTACACAAATAAATGTGTGTAAATTTATATTTATTCAGTTTTTAAATCTGCAGATTTATGTGTGTGTGCAGATTCTGTGTGGGCCTACCCACTAGTGACCATCTCTTCCTCATTATAGCATAGGATGCCTGTTTTTGAATCTGCCACTATACTAACACACAGGCATGTGTAGCTCCGCCCTCTTTTGAAAAGAGCAGTATCTCTTTTGAATTTAAAGCGACAGTCACCAAAACGCCACAATTATGATCAAAGCCTAAAAGGGTCAGTTCCAAAGGGTTATAAATCATTATTTGTGTGGTATTTTGATCTGAAACTTCACACACACACTCTAGGGACATCAGAGACTTACTTTACATCTTGTAAAAAGAGGCAGAATAGGTATTCTCTAAAGTCTAACTTTCACATCTTTAGCCTGAGTTACAGTTAGATCAGAAAAAAATACATATATATATATATATAAAACCTATTTATTTTAGTATGACCATTACATAAATAAATAAATTGTATAAATAAAAAATAAAGCAAAAATAGCATTTCTCTAATGCTGTGTTCACACCAGATGTGGAATGCGCGAATAAATTGTGCTATTTGTGTGTAAATAGACGCATGATTATTTTGAGTTTACTTGCTTCGTTTTCGCATCAACTTCGCTTCGCGTGTCAAATTCTCATCACTATAGATGCAGATTCGCATCATGGACAGGGCTTCTGTCTGCCCAGTAGAGATGTGCGTATCAGCTGAAATGTCACCGAATCCATAGCTTCATATACTGATCAATCACCCGCCACCTACCCGCACATATAATTTTATCTGATGGGTTTCCTCCGAGTGCTCCGGTTTCCCCCACAGTCCAAACACATGCGCTATAGGGGAATTACACAAACTAAATTGTCCGTAGTGTATGAGTGTATGTGTGAATGAGTGTGTATGGGTGTTTCCCAGTACTGGGTTACAGCTGGAAGGGCATCCGCTGCATAAAACATATGCTGGATAAGTTGGTGGTTCATTCCGCTGTGGCGACCCCAGATTAATAAAGAGACTAAGCCGAAAAAGAAAATGAAGAATCATACTAGTTCATGCTAGAAACACATTATAACATGCTAATTCATGCTAGAATTATGCTAATTCAATGCTAGAATCATGCTAACAACATGTTAGTTCATGCTAGAATCATGCTAGTAACATGCTAATTCATGCTAGAAACATGTTAGTAACATGTTAATTAAATTCATGCTAGAATCATACTAATTTATGTTAGCAACCGCCTGGCAACCACTCAGAACACTTTAGCAACCCCCTAGCAATACCTTAGCAACCGCCTGGCAACACCTTAGCAACCACCTAGCAACACCATAACAATGACCCAGAATGCCATAGCAGCCGCCTAGCAACATCTTAGCAACCACTCAGAACACCCTAGCAACCACCAAGTAACAACCTAGCAACTGCCTAACAACACCTTAGCAACCGCCTAGCAACACCCTAACAACCACCTAGCAACTCCTTAGCAACCGCCTCGCAATGCCTTACCAATCGCCTAGCAACACCCTAGCGAACACCTTAGCAACCACTCAGAACACCCTAGCAACCACCTAGCAACACCTTAGCAACCACAAAGGAACACCCTAGCAATCACCTTGCAACATCTTAGCGAACACCTTAGCACCCTAGCACCTTAGCACCTTAGCAACAACACCCAGTCAAAAGACTGTAGCAACTACCTAGCAACCACTCAGAACATCATAGCAACCACCTGGCAACACCCTAGCAAGCACTCAGAACACCCTAGCAACGCCTTAGCAACCATTCAGAACCCCCTATCATCCGCCTAGCAAGAAACATGCCAATCCATACTAAAAACATTCTAGTAAATAAAATAAACAAATAAACACACACACACACACACACACACACACACACATATATATATATAGAGAGAGAGAGAACAGAATTGAATAGCTGAGTCAATTAAACTAATAAAATTAAATCGCTAGTGTGAATGAGTAATTGGTTATATCTAGGCCTACAAGGAATCTGTGCGCGCAGAATTCAGCAGATTTTTAGCCCATCATTGATTCTTTTAATTTACTTGTGTAAATGTGTGTACATATATATTTATTCAGTTTAGATTAATTACAGTAATGTTACTGACTAATATGAAAATATTCATCTGATTCATGTACAGTGCAGTTTGTACAGTAATATTTTCTGTCTTTTAGTAGAGATATTATATGAGAGATTTGCTTTGTTTACCAAATAAAGTGGATCTAATTGGATTTGCATTTTAAACATGAAATAAAAGTTGAAAAGCTATTATTCTTAGTTGAATATATTAAGTTTTTAGTGATGATACTCCCAAAACCCACATAAATCTGCACATTTTTAACAAAATTCTCCGCAGAAATAGCAAAAAATGTCCGCAGATTCTGTCTGGCCCTAGTTCTGTCTTGTATTGTGCAACATTTACTGTTTTGTATATAATCTAAGACACATATGCACACTGTAATGCACTGCAACTCACTTACATTTACATTTACATTTAGTCATTTAGCA
Source organism: Danio aesculapii (assembly GCF_903798145.1). Lineage (NCBI taxonomy): Eukaryota > Metazoa > Chordata > Actinopteri > Cypriniformes > Danionidae > Danio > Danio aesculapii. The sequence continues at coordinate 3,859,827 of NC_079447.1, read as the reverse complement.
GACGCTTTTATCCAAAGCGACTTACAAATGAGGACAAGGAAGCAATTTACACAACTATAAGAGCAGCAGTGAGTAAGTGCTATAGACAAGTTTCAGGTGTGTAGAGTCTAAGAAGCAAAGCATTAGTAATGTTTTTTTTTTTTGTGAGAGAGAGAGGGCACAGTTAGTGGTATAGCCAGAGAGGCAGTTACAGATTAGGAAGGAAAGTGGAGACTAAACAGTTGCGTTTTTAGTTGTCTCTTGAAGACAGCAAGTGACTCGGCTGTTCTGATGTAGTTAGGGAGTTCATTCCACAAACTGGGCAGATTGAATGCGAGAGTTCGGGAAAGTGATTTCTTCATTTGATGGAACCACGAGGCGACGTTCATTCACAGAACGCAAGTTTCTGGAGGGCACATACATCTGCAGAAGTGAGAGCAGATAAGGAGGAGCAAAGCCAGAGGTCGCTTTGTAAGCAAACATCAGAGCTTTGAATTTGATGCGAGCAGCAACTGGCAGCCAGTGCAAACGGGTGAGTAGCGGAGTGACATGTGCTCTTTTGGGTTCATCAAAGACCACTCGTGCTGCTGCGTTCTGAAGCAGCTGAAGAGGTTTGATAGAATTAGCTGAAAGCCCGGCTAGTAGAGAGTTGCAATAGTCCAGTTTGGAGAGAACAAGAGCTTGAACAATGAGTTGAGCTGTATGTTCAGATAGGAAGGGTCGGACCTTTCTGATGTTATAGAGTGCGAATCTGCAAGATCGAGCAGTTCTAGAAATGTGGTCAGAGAAGTTTAGTTGGTCATCAATCGTTACTCCAAGGCTTTTTACCATTTTGGATGCAGTAATGGTTGCCCCATCCATCTGGATTGAAAAGTTATGGTGTAGAGTCGGGTTGGCAGAAACTTCAAGCATTTCTGTTTTAGCGAGGTTAAGCTGAAGATGATGATCTTTCATCCAGTGTGAATGAATGCATCTGGAAAATGCATAAGTGAATATTTAATTGCAAGCGATGCCGTTAAAAACCGCAGAGTATTTCCAGAACTGCATGAACTCCAGATGTCAGTACTGCATCCAGAATCGATGAACTTTACACCCGGATGAATATGTAACATGTACAGCCCAAATCTCATGTTTCAGGCCTCATAATTCTACCCGCCGCACGCTCTGATTAGTCTGAAAGCCAAATATTCGCTCCGTGTTTACCTTTTCAGTCTATAAGTGCGTAATTTTGAGTGTGGACGTCTGAATGTTTCCCTCATCAGTGTGATGTATGAGCATGTTAAAAGCTTCATATAGAAACGACGCTGAAGGCTTGTGGAGAACACGCCGCTCCATGGCCACATCCTGCTGCTCCAGTGTAAATAAATAGATTTTCTGGGTTAGGCTAATATTAGAGCCATATTTCAGCAGGCCAGACTTTATCCCGCGCAACCAAAAAAAGACTTCTATGGGCTCTTTAAAATGTTTGATGGGGAAACTCCTGCTCTCTTTAAAAAAAGAGGGAGGATTGATTTCATGCTTGTACAAAGAAGTGCTGTGATTTTACCCTGGTGCACTGATGCTATAAGAAGAGGTTTACATCTGTCATGCCATTGAACTAAATTGAATTGAAAGAGGGCGTCACGGTGGCGCAGTGGGTAGCACGATCGCCTCACAGCAAGAAGGCCGCTGGTTTGAGCCTCAGCTGGGTCAGTTGGTATTTCTGCTTTGTCTTTTCTTTTACAGTGTGTTTAGGTGAAGCTCTTACAGATTCAGTAACACACACAAAATCACAAGAGTTATTTCTAACATGAGTGTTTTTATGTTCGGCGATCTTTGTCTGAGCGCCAGAGCTTTCATCGTTCACGCCGTTGCTCACTTTTACAGGCTCAGATTTACAGACTGATGTTTTCCACTGCTGTTCGCCAACAACGCCTGAGCTAATCCACTCTCAGCACTGCGTCATGATGGAAAACAGACCCTAATAACCCTCAGCATCACTACTGATCCACATTATATTGCTTATAAAACACTGTATGGATGGTTTTGCTACTGAGTGTGCATGCTTTAACATGTTACGAATCATGTACAGTTGAAGTCAGAATTATTACCCCCCCTTTGAATTTTTTTTTTCTTTTTTAAATATTTCCCAAATGATGTTTATCTGAGCAAGGAAATTTTCACAGTATGTCTGATAATATTTTTTCTTCTGGAGAAAACTTTATTTGTTTTTTTTTCGGCTAGAATAAAAACTGTTTTTTTAAACACAATTTTAACGTCAAAATTATTAGCCCCTTTAAACTATATTTGTTTTTGATAGTCTACAGAACAAACCATCATTATACAATAACTTGCCTAATTACCCTAACCTGCCTAATTAACCTAGTTAAGCCTTTAAATGTCACTTTAAGCTGTAAAAAAAGTGTCTTGAAAAATATCTAGTCAAATATTATTTACTGTCATCATGGCAAAGATAAAATAAATCAGTTATTAGAGATGAGTTATTAAAACTATTATGATTAGAAATGTGTTGAAAAAAATCTTCTCTCAGTTAAACAGAAATTGGGGAAAAAAATAAACAGGCAGGCTAATAATTTAGAGGGGCTAATAATTCAGGGGGGCTAATAATTCTGACTTCAACTGTATAAATCAGAAATGATCATTCATATCATATATAAATCAAAAATGTATGAATCATATCATATATACATCAAAAATGATCAATCATGTCATACAGTATATGAATTAAAAATGTATCAATCATATCATATATAAATTAAAAATGTATCAATCATATCATATATAAATTAAAAATGATCAATCATATAATTTATAAATCAAAAATTATCATTCATATCATATATAAATCAAAAATGATCAATCATATCATTTATAAATCAAAAATTATCATTTAAATCATATATAAATCAAAAATGATCAATCATATCATTTATAAATCAAAAATTGATCAATCATATCATATATAAATCAAAAATTTATCAATCATATCATATATAAATCAAAAATTGATCAATCATATCATATATAAATCAAAAATAATCAATCATATCATTTATAAATCAAAAATGATCAATCATATCATTTATAAATCAAAAATTGATCAATCATATCATATATAAATCAAAAATTAGCATTCATATCATATATAAATCAAAAATTGATCATTCATATCATATATAAATCAAAAATTGATCATTCATATCATATATAAATCAAAAATAATCAATCATATCATATATAAATCAAAAATTATCATTCATATCATATATAAATCAAAAATTGATCATTCATATCATATATAAATCAAAAATTGATCATTCATATCATATATAAATCAAAAATAATCATTCATATCATATATAAATCAAAAATTGATCATTCATATCATATATAAATCAAAAATAATCAATCATATCATATATAAATCAAAAATGTATCAATCATATCATATATAAATCAAAAATGTATCAATCATATCATATATAAATCAAAAATGATCAATCATATCATATATAAATAAAAAATGTATCAATCATATCATATATAAATCAAAAATTTATCAATCATATCATATATAAATAAAAAATTGATCAATCATATCATATATAAATAAAAAATTGATCAATCATATCATATATAAATCAAAAATTATCAATCATATCATATATATAAATCAAAAATTGATCAATCATATCATATATAAATCAAAAATTGATCAATCATATCATATATAAATCAAAAATTGATCAATCATATCATATATAAATCAAAAATTATCAATCATATCATATATATAAATCAAAAATTGATCAATCATATCATATATATAAATCAAAAATTGATCAATCATATCATATAAATCAAAAATTATCAATCATATCATATATAAATCAAAAATTATCAATCATATCATATATATAAATCAAAAATTGATCAATCATATCATATATAAATCAAAAATTGATCAATCATATCATATATAAATCAAAAATTGATCAATCATATCATATATAAATCAAAAATTGATCAATCATATCATATATAAATCAAAAATTGATCAATCATATCATATATAAATCAAAAATTGATCAATCATATCATATATAAATCAAAATTGATCAATCCTATCATATATAAATCAAAAATTTATCAATCATATCATATATAAATCAAAATTGATCAATCATATCATATATAAATCAAAAATTTATCAATCATATCATATATAAATAAAAAATGGATCAATCATATCATATATAAATCAAAAATGGATCAATCATATCATATATAAATCAAAAATGGATCAATCATATCATATATAAATCAAAAATTGATCATTCATATCATATATAAATCAAAAATTTATCAATCATATCATATATAAATAAAAAATGATCAATCATATTATATATAAATCAAAAATTGATCAATCATATCATATATAAATCTAAAATGATCAATCATATCATATATAAATCTAAAATGATCTTTCATATCATATATAAATCAAAAATGATCTTTCATATCATATATAAATCAAAAATGATCTTTCATATCATATATAAATTAAAAATTGTGTGGAAGCCTGTATGAATGCACTGATTACTGTACGGTTCTATACCACCTTAAAGGATATATTATCCAGTTGATGTCCAAAGAATAGGAGAAGAGTAAAGAGGTCAGACACATATTATTTTGTTCAAACAATGTATTAATTTAGTTATGATTAATGCATAAACATAATCATCAAAATACCAATCAAAGAAAATAAATAAATACCGTAGGCCCACGTAAATAACAAACAATTATCATATAAGAATGACAATAATTACAATACTGAGAAGTTGTAATATAGTGGTGAAATAAATTCCAATGAAATAAGTCCCAATAGGTTCAGAGAATAATGGTGAAATAAATTCCAATGAAATAAGTCCCAATAGGTTCAGAGAATAAGTCCACCTTATACACAGGAGGTCCAGTGATCACTTCAGCAGTCGATCCGTAGAAATGATGTCATCAGCCAGTATGCCACATTTTCCCGCGTCTTCTCTTCATAAGCCATAAATGTATAATGTATAATGGGGAGTGAGTGTGTTAAAACAGGTGATCAGATGAAGTTTAATGTTTCTGTATATGTTTATGTTGTTGTGGGTGATTGTGCATGTATGTGTGGTTCTATAATAAAGAAAAAAGGCTTAATTAGTTCTCAAACTATTCACGCAGAAAATGCTGCGTCATTATCACTACACGTGAATATACACGTGAAAGATCACGAACACATAACATAGTAAACGTGTAGTTCTAATACAATTGCAAACTATAAATATGCATATCGATGTATGTAAATACACATCAAAGGATAATTAGTTTAATTATGAACTATGAACACTCACGTTCTGCAATGACGCACATCATAAAGTTCTGTCGAACTCCGAAGCAAATCACACCACATCTACATCTCATCTGATAATATTCAGCCAAACTGCTTGCTCTGGGAATGCTGTAGTTGTGATCCTAACAGTTTTTTGGCTATAATGCTCCAAACTGGTGACTGAGCATCACAATGCGCACCTGCCTTTTCCTCTGTTCGTCTTCCATTTCCGTGTCCAATACTCTCACGCTATTCATTGAACTCGCGAACCACGCCCACATAATAGCGTAACAGGTAAAGAATGAATTAACAGTTATCAAACAGAATAATTAAACAATCTTTTGTACAGCCGCCCTCAAATTTGCTAAGCAAATTTGCCATTATCGAGTTTTTGATGAATTCTCCGGCTCTTCAGGTAATGATGGCAGTTCAATTAGTTTCACAACAGGTCTTGTATATGTCTGATCTTTCACTTTGACCGCCACCGTTCTGACCCTGCCATCTGCACTGGGAATGACGGACAAAACTGTGCCAACTTTCCAGCATGCTCTTGGAAGCTGTTCATCAACAATGAGTACTACTGTACCAACCACAATGTTCTGTCTTTCACTGTGCCACTTTTGTCTTGACTGTAAGGACGGCAGAAAGTCATGAATAAAATGCTTCCAAAAATGGTCGCTAAGGACCTGGCTATGTCGCCATCTTTTCTTACTGAGTAATTCAGAATCTGAATAGACAACCTGAGGCAGAGAAGAGTCAGGTCTCCCCATTAGTAAGGAGTTCGGAGTTACTGGGTCGGGATCCGCTATATCACTCGAGACGTAGCCGAGAGGTCTGGAGTTAAGAATGTTTTCGACCTCAGTCAAGATTGTCCTTAATACCTCTTCGGTAACAGTCTGCGCACCCAAGGTGCTTCTTAAGGCAGTCTTAACCGACCTCACCTCTCTTTCCCAGGACCCTCCAAAATGAGGCGCACTGGGAGGGTTGAATTGGAACCTGATTTGTTCCTTGGCCAACAGGTCTCGAAGGATGGGCTGAATCTGATTGAAGGTGTCTTCTAGCTCATTAGCACCACCCTTAAAATTTGTTCCTTGATCGGAAAGGAGTTCGTGAGGCTTCCCTCTCCGAGCAATGAAACGCCTTAGAGACATCAAAAATGAGTCACTGTCCATGTGATACAGCAGATCGAGATGCACAGCTCGTGTGGTGAGGCATTTGTAGATAATGCCCCACCTTTTCTCAATGCGGCGTCCCATCTTCACCAGCAGTGGCCCAAAACAATCTACTCCAGTAGAGTAGAAGGGAGGTTTGAATAATCTTAGACTTGATGGTGGTAGGTCTGATAATTTTGGGACAACTGGCTTGCCTCTCCATCTCCTGCAGTCAATGCAGTTGTGTTGATGCCGTTTGATTGCCTCTCTACCTCGTAAAATCCAATACTTGCGTTGTATTTCCGCAAAGACTCTTCCAGCTCCCGGGTGATGCAGTTGTGCATCATAATGTTTAATTAGAAGCTTGACCACAGGATGGTCTGGGGACAGAACTATAGGGTGTAATACTTCTTCATTTAGGTGAGGGCATCTACGAAGTCGCCCTCCAACTCTGATCAAATTCAAGTCTTTGTCATATTCAGGAGCAAGTTTGAGGATTCGACTTCGTGTGTGAATGGTCTTTCCTTCTCTGAGCAAAGCATATTCTTCTGGGAAGTCATGTTTCTGACATTGTCTAAGGATAAACAGTTCTGCTTGTCTGAAATCATCTGCACTTGGTGAAAATATGCTATCGGCCGCCCCGTGAAGAGATCGTGCAGTAGCCTCTAAGAACTCAGGATAGCTACTGAACTGATGGACATCAGGCTCATTTTTCTCTTTAATCTCATCCACTAATCCACAAAAGACGGATTTCTTAAGCTCCTGAACTTCTTCAGAAACGGGACCTTCAGGTAATTTTGGCCAACAGCTACTAGGCTGTCTCAAAAAGTCTGGACCAAGTTTCCATCTTGAATTTTCAGCTAGCTGAATAAGTGACAACCCACGAGTTACATCATCAGCAGGGTTTGTGGCTGAATCAATGTAATGCCAAGAACCAGGGTCAGAAAGTTCCTGAATTTCTGTCACTCTCACTCCTACGAACACTCGGTATCTACACGAATCAGATTGCAGCCAGTTAAGTACGGTAGTGGAATCTGACCAATATACAAATTGATTGATGTTTAGGGTCAGCTCTCGTTTTAGAACATCTCCAAGCTGTGCCCCCGTTAGTGCAGCACATTGCTCTAAACGGGGAATTGAGATTTGTTTTCGGGGGGCAACCCGTGACCTTGCCGCAATGAAAGATACATGTCTATTGTCTTGTTCATCTTCAGAGCACAAATATGCAACAGAACCATAGGCTCTTTCAGAAGCATCACAAAATACATGTACACAGTGATGTTTGACTGCATACTGAATGTGAGACGTGTAACATCTTGGCAAGCATACTTGAGACAAGTTTGGGAGTTCACTTTCCCACTGATGCCAAATGGCCAGCAGATCCTCAGGGAGATTGGGATCATCCCATTCACGTTTCTTGTCCCACAACAACTGCACAACAGTTTTAGCTCTTGTAGTATATGGTATGAGAAAGCCTAATGGGTCATAGAGCTTGGCCAAAGTACGATAGATTTTTCGCATTGTAATCTCACCATCTTCTCGCTGGTAAGGTTTGTATACTAAGTTGTCCGCTTTGCAATGCCATATCAATCCAAGCGCATTTTCTTGTGGGTTATCCATTCCTTGGCTGAGCCATATCTCCCCACTCTTGGACTTCAAGTCATTAGGAAGGTGCTGAATCACCTCTGGGATGTTACATGCCCACTGTCTGAGCTCAAATCCACCATCCATAAGATGACCTTGCAGTCGGTTCACTAGATTTTTAGCTTGAGCTTCAGTTGGAACACTGCTTAGACAATTGTCTACATAGAAATTTCGCTCGACTGTTTGACGCACCTCATCAGTAGGTTCAAGATCCCCCTTTACATGAGACTGGAGTGCAAAAACAGCACAACAGGGACTACAAGCAGTGCCAAATGGCAGGACTTCCCATTGATGCACGACTGGCAGTTCTGATGGTTTTCCCTGTCGCCACAGGAATCGTAAAAATGGCTTGTCCTCTTCAAGCAGGCGGACCTGGGGGAACATGCCCTTCACGTCACTACAAATAGCCACGGGATATTCACGAAAGCGAAGAAGGACTCCTAAGAGACTTGATCCTAAAGTAGGGCCCGGCAGAAGATATTCGTTCAAAGATTGACCCTTGTATTCAAAGGAGCAGTTGAAAACAATACGGTTCTTCCCGTTATGTTGAACCATGTGGTGTGGTATGTACCACGACCTTCCACTTGAATCACTTTCCGCAGGTGTCAGCTGAGTGACATAACCCGACTGCAGTAGCTTCTGAATCTCGGATTCATAGGATTCAGCTTTCTCTGGTTCTTTAGACAGGTTTCGTTCAGTGCTACATAACAGACCCATGACAGCTTCTTGGGGTGCATTCAAGGGCGGAGGTAGCTGCTTCCAGAGCAAAGGGGTGGCATATCTCTTTACATCCTGTACCTCGATCCTGATTGTTTTTTCCTCTAAGATACGAATTGCTTCTGAATCCTGGCGAGATCGACTGATAATCTTCTCTGAGCGGTAAGGAAGGATATCCAACTTCCAAAGATTTTCAACCTGTCGTAATAACTCCGCTTCAGGAGAAAGGCAAGAAATGAAGAGACATTCCTGAGGACGTAAACAAGACTTGAGAAGACTTGAAGGACCTTGTAAAGTCCAGCCAAGCTTGGTATGGACAGCCGCAGGACCTCCAGGGGGCCCCAAACGCACGGGCTCCAATGGGGTAATCAAGTGTGGATAGTCAGACCCAATAAGAACAAGAGGCTGAGCTTTGTTGATCTCATGTAAGGGTAAGTCACGTAGATGCCGGTATTTCATCTGGAGGTCAGAAATTGGGTATGTATGCTGGACCAACGCGAGCTCTTTGGCTGTAAAGGCACCCTTAATTTGATAAGATCGATCAGGGAATGAAAAGGGAGCAATGGAAAAGGAAACCACTCTTCCCTGGATGGTCTGAGCCTCCTGTTTCACCGTACGAAGAGCCAGGTCTTCACTGTCTCCTTGAAGACCAAGACGTTGAGCAGCTTCATACATTAGAATGGTGCGTTCTGACCCATCGTCAAGAACTGCATATGTCTCCAGTGACTTATTGCCACTCCGAATGATGACTCTGCTCAGTTTCAACAGCACTTGTTTCCCACAAGTAGGGCGATCCAAGTACAATGTCTGAGAGGTAGGCCCTTCTGAATCTGTACTTTTCTGAGGAATCTTCTGATTACTTTTAATCATCATGTATGCACTAGCATTCACATCATGGAGGACATCAAGATGCCGTCTGTCACAGCGCTTGCACTTGGCCTTCAAAGTACATTTTGACGACAAATGTCCTCGTCCACAACGCCAGCATCTATTGCCTGCTCTAATCCAACTTTCTACCTGCTCCTTGGAGAGAAGCTTGAAATTAGAACACTGATTCATATAGTGCTGGAATGAATCACAGAAAGGACAGTACTTTTTTGGCTTGTCTTGTGGCCGGTCTGCTTGAGCATGCTCCTTCTTTATGTTCTCTACTGCTCCTTCCCTTTGTTCTCCTCCATGTAGCACTGTAGTAAATTTCCGGGGTGTAAAACTGGGCCGCTTGTGGTCTTTGCGTGAAACGGGTTTTTCATATTCAGGATGGGATCCATACTGATTTCCATCTACTTGCACACGCACTTCATACTCCAACCAGTCAGCAAACTCAAGCAGAGTTGGAATTGGTGTCTGAATGGGGTTAATAAATCTTTTGAAGTTAGCTCTTAGGTCATGTGGCAACTTAGCTAAGAGGCGAGATGCATGTGAACCACATTTTAGTTCCGTCCAACCTGTGCTACCTAACTGGTTTAACATTCCAACCAATGCTCGGACACGTAGAGCAAATGATTTAAAAGACTTAACGTCTCCGCTCCTAATATTAGGCCCTTCCATCAAATTTGTAATCCTTTGTAAGGCTAATTGATGTGGCTGCCCATACATATCAGTGAGCGCTCTCATTGTGTCGCTGAATGGAGTCCGGCTGTGACTATAGGAGTCAGCTACAAGCAAAGCGTCTTCCAGCTTAAGATGGTCCACAAGTATTTGAAACTTGAATGACTCAGAAGCATCGTAGGGAAGAACATTGTCTAATGCGAGTTTAAGATGAGCAAACTCGCGGGGGTCATCTCTGCTAAAATTTGGAATGGTAGGAGTAGGGCCACGATATTGCACAGGTTGAGTATATAAAGTATGAGGAGGCTCAGAGTATGGATTGTATGCACTACCAGCTGGTTGGAAATGTCTATTCTCTCGATTATACTCTTGCTTTCCATCATTTGAAAAGTACTCAAGACGATCTCTGGCATTCTTTGATAAGTAATGTGTCCTGTCATTCACACAAGGATAGTAAGGATCAGTTCTTGTTCGATAAGCATCAGAAGGTGGCATGCTTAACCGCAACACTGGAGAATCATCTGTACTACGATAATGGAGGCTAGGCAGATTAGGTTGTCGAACGGGGATGTTAACATCACTAGCGTTATTGCGTAGAGGTGAATTACTATTGCTATTATGAGGGTCATGATAAGAGGGTGTTGACATACCTGAACCAGGCGGACTGTTATTTAACCTGCCTACTCTTTTTAGACTCTCTGTTAGCTCCTCAATGAGCTCTCGGTCACGACCCTGCACTGCGAGGAGGGATTCATCTCTTGGTGGCACCAAAGGGGTATGTTCTATCTGGCGAGGATTCTCATAATCCTGAAATGACGCCAGCATACCTGTAGACTTTGGTGTGGATGACAACCCAGCCTCTTTCTCTCTAGTCTGGTGCACAGCTACTGGATCTTGAGAAGCTAAAACTGGAGAATTAGCAATCACATCTGATATGCGTCTCACCTCCTGCCTTAACTGCATATTCTCTTCCCTCATTTCACGCATACACATAAGCATTTCTGCCTGCTCATCTGCAAATGTAAGATGTTTGTTAGTGTAACCTACTTCATAATCACGTAGATATGCTGGTGGTCCGGTAATTCTACGCTGACGTACAACATCTGGCTCTGAAACTCCTGCCCTATTTCTGGACATCATGGTTAAGGTAGTAATAAATATCCGGCTCGAAGGACCATTAAATGTGTGGAAGCCTGTATGAATGCACTGATTACTGTACGGTTCTATACCACCTTAAAGGATATATTATCCAGTTGATGTCCAAAGAATAGGAGAAAAGTAAAGAGGTCAGACACATATTATTTTGTTCAAACAATGTATTAATTTAGTTATGATTAATGCATAAACATAATCATCAAAATACCAATCAAAGAAAATAAATAAATACCGTAGGCCCACGTAAATAACAAACAATTATCATATAAGAATGACAATAATTACAATACTGAGAAGTTGTAATATAGTGGTGAAATAAATTCCAATGAAATAAGTCCCAATAGGTTCAGAGAATAATGGTGAAATAAATTCCAATGAAATAAGTCCCAATAGGTTCAGAGAATAAGTCCACCTTATACACAGGAGGTCCAGTGATCACTTCAGCAGTCGATCCGTAGAAATGATGTCATCAGCCAGTATGCCACATTTTCCCGCGTCTTCTCTTCATAAGCCATAAATGTATAATGTATAATGGGGAGTGAGTGTGTTAAAACAGGTGATCAGATGAAGTTTAATGTTTCTGTATATGTTTATGTTGTTGTGGGTGATTGTGCATGTATGTGTGGTTCTATAATAAAGAAAAAAGGCTTAATTAGTTCTCAAACTATTCACGCAGAAAATGCTGCGTCATTATCACTACACGTGAATATACACGTGAAAGATCACGAACACATAACATAGTAAACGTGTAGTTCTAATACAATTGCAAACTATAAATATGCATATCGATGTATGTAAATACACATCAAAGGATAATTAGTTTAATTATGAACTATGAACACTCACGTTCTGCAATGACGCACATCATAAAGTTCTGTCGAACTCCGAAGCAAATCACACCACATCTACATCTCATCTGATAATATTCAGCCAAACTGCTTGCTCTGGGAATGCTGTAGTTGTGATCCTAACAGTTTTTTGGCTATAATGCTCCAAACTGGTGACTGAGCATCACAATGCGCACCTGCCTTTTCCTCTGTTCGTCTTCCATTTCCGTGTCCAATACTCTCACCCATTCATTGAACTCGCGAGCGGACCTCTTAACCACGCCCACATAATAGCGTAACAGGTAAAGAATGAATTAACAGTTATCAAACAGAATAATTAAACAATCTTTTGTACAAAAATGATCAATCATATCATATATAAATCAAAAATGATCATTCATATTATATATAAATCAAAAATTGTCAGCAACATATAGAAGTCAATATTTACTTGCTTTACAACTTCCTTGTCATGCCCTAGAAATGCCCCATAGACAAGAACTGTATTAAATACAAATGAAATATAAGAAATAAAATAATAAACAAATAGTAATTAATGAAATAAAAACATGCTAAATTAAATCTCCTACAGGCATGATGTTTACTCATCAAGGGTTAATAGTTTTGGGTTTTTCATTAGTTTTAGTTTTTATTTTCTTTTGACTTTTTGTTTTCAAATTCAGTTAGTTTTAATTAGTTTTAGAGTCAGATTTACTAGTTTTTTTAGTTTCTATATTTTGAATTTGCTTAGTTTTAGTTTAGTTTTTATTAGTTTCAGTGTTAGTTTTAGTTTTTTGTTTGTTTTGTTTTGTAAATATGGATTTTTGTTAGGTGGAAGATTCGAAATCATCAGAATAAATGTTGTATAATAAAAACTCAACCTATGATAAGCTACATTTCATTTTGACACAAGAACACTATCATATACCCATCCTCAATTTCAAATACAACAGTCCCCAAGATAGCAGGCCTAAGTACAACATGTGTGCAAGGCTGCTTTTAAGCTTAGATAGACAGTAGTGATGGGAAGTTCAGATCTTGAACCATGAACCATCTTTTGTGAGTTTGGACTCAACATACCAAATGTATGTAGTCAGCAACCATAATTTCAGTCAGTTAAAACATCACCATGATCTGAAAAGTTTCTTACAATGAAGTTTTTTAACCTAACTGAGGCATGATTCACTTATTTAAACTCCATTACGACTTTCTGTTGTGAGATAAACTTAAGTTTCACCAGATCCTCTCATTCATGCCCTTGGTTTACCCGCGCTGCAGTTGTTTAAGTTTCAGTCACAGCAGGCTGTCAAGTACTGTTTGTTCAGTTCACTGAATCACAAATGAGCAGTATTATAGATTTATCGCTTCTCGAATCTGATCTCTGTGTACTGTTTTAATAACTGAATAACTCAGTATATATTGGTTTATTTCGAATTAGAGGGTGGGTCTCAGGCATGTACATAATAAGTTGTTTGTGGATAGGTGCTTAACGTTACTGGAGACGCAAATTGTATTAAATGATTAAGTTTGATTTGGTGAACTAGTTCAACCGGTTCACTTAGAAGATACGGTTAAAAAGAATGATTCGTTCGAATAAAATCCATTATTGGACACCAATGTGTTTAATTAATAATGTTAATAGTCTGCTCGGGTCATATTTAATGTTGTCAACATGCTGCTGTCATGTCCACTCGTTGTTTTTGTTGCGGGAGAAACAACGAGGACCGACTGGAGGAGGACAAGCTTCTATTAAGCTAAGCTAAGTATTAAAAGATGCAATATAATAACAGCGAAAATAGTTAATTGCATTTAAAATAATAGAAAAGAAAAGAAAAGAAAACAAACATCATAACAATTTAAACCTAAAATAAACAGTGTAATAACGAAGAATATGTGAATGTTTCATTGCATAGTGCACAGTAAACACATACAGGCTGAGCAAGGGAAACATACTGCGGTCAGACATAATACACATTACACACACGCACACACTTGTACAGCTATCTTTATGGGGACTTCCCATAGTCATGGATTTAAGCTGCTTTGATTTTGAAATTGCAAATATAGCTTCGATGTGGCTAAGCTACTTTTGCCATGTAGCTTTTAGCTTAGCTTGCTACATTTCCCAGAGGGTAGCTTTTAGTGTAGTTAAACTACATTATAAGAAGAGTAGCTTGCCCAACACTGGATATTTTCTAGACTCAGTAAGTACCCTGTCGATTATTCTCCAAATATCAGTGAATGTCAGCACTTTCCAGCATTTGATGTGGAAAAAGTGAGTGTTTTGTTGAATGTAAATCGTGAAGTGGAGCGAGCTGAGAAGTTTGTGGTAACATACGCATTCACTTATAGCATCCTTCAGCTTATGTTTTGGGTTTTAATCTGCATTTAACAGCATGAGAAACGGACAACATGAGCTCGAAGAAACATTCATTTTCCTCCTCAGACTCTATAAACATTTCATACACTTGAGAAGCCAGAAGTCGTGGTTCAGCAGTTTACTTTTCCTTTGGACTGCTTCTCGTTATTTTGCATCTGTGAATGATGTGCAGTAAATGTGCATTTGCGTGGACTGACTGTTAGCGGAGGCTAATGTTTCAAGAGCTTTGGCAAAGGCACGTCTGGATGCATTTGCATGTGCATTTTGCTTGATTTCTGCTCATTGATAAACACTTTGCAGACATCTGGGCTCCAGAACATTCACACGAGTCACCTCAATGCATCTCAATACATTCACATTCGATTCATGCACAGTGTTCGCTTTCTTATGCACTGACTTATATGGAAATTTTGATTGAAAATTCTTACTATGTTACTTCAGAATGTTTTATTGTGTATAATGTTGCTACTAGGGTGTCACGGGGGCTCAGTGGGTAGCACAATCGCCTCACAGCAAGTAGATCGCTGGTTTGAGTCCCGGCTGGATCATTATACTTAAAAATGTGTTAAAAAATCTCTCCGTTGAACAGAATTTGGGGAAAATAATTAAACAGGGGGGCTAATAATTCTGACTTCAACAGTATATATTTATAAATTTCAGAAAAAAATAACCCTTTTGTTTGTCCAGGATGGCATATTTAGTGGAATAACTCTGATGTTATTATTTATAAACATAAATAATATTTGTTTATTCTAAAAGACAAATAATCCTCAGAATAATGATAATACTACTAAATATCAAATGCTATCAAATAAATCCAGAGAATTTTCAAGCGGTCTCTTTTCTGTAGCTTGACAACTTGATTTCACATTGGCCAAATGGGATGTATATTTCTTACAGGGTATCTGAATGACACGATGAGGGTGAGTAAATAATGACAGAACTGAAATTTCTCGCCGATCGTTTCCTATAACGTGTTCCATAAGGATTTCTCCGTCTAAAAACCTGATGTTTTGCATTGGCATGTTGCCGACGCTGTGCTCATGCCAGGAGTTTCTCTGGCAGAAAGTGTTCGGTAGCGTCTCGTTCTCAGCGAGGTCAGCGATAACCTGAGGGCGAAGCGGGAAATACTGATGAATGCAGCTCAATTTGAAACACATTTCAGCACAGCGCACAGATCACATTGTCTGGTTTTCAGGTCTGTCTTCTGCATCTAATTGATAAGAGCCTGTGGGCTGCTGATGCAGATGAAGAAGAGCGTGTTAACCCTTCACCTCAACACATTCATGCACACTATTGTGCTGCAGTTCAATTGCAAAGTTTTATTTATTTATTTTTATTTTGGTGCAGCGCTCAACCCTCGGGGTCTTTTCTTTCAACACAGAAGCCTTACCTCATCTAGTTCTGCAGTTCTCCAGTTTATGCTTATTTTTAGCACAGAAACGGTTGTGATTATTGCTAACTTAAATGAAGTAAACCTCAAA
>NC_079447.1:3803571-3838571 GCF_903798145.1 Danio aesculapii | reverse complement strand
TATGCATTATGCATAGTTTATATCAGCAACACTATATTATAGTATGGTATAAGGGTTTTATAGTATGCATCAGTGACACTATTTTCTAGATTGCATCTGCTTTGTAGTATGCAAAATAACTTCAATAGCACATACTGCTATACCGTTTTGTAGTATGCATCAGAAACCTGGTCTGAGTGTGCATCAATTTGTATTATGTATCAATCATGTTGTAATGTGCACCTATAATTCCTTCTAGTGTGTATCAGTGTATCCATGAGTAATGTTATTTTAAAGTATGCATCAGTCAGTCTATTTTGTATGCATAATCAGGTTGCAATGGTTTTAGTAGATTTTTTTAAAGCACATTTTATTGCATTTATTTAACGTCTCATGTGCACATGTTGATCATCATCTGCATGCATGAAAACCCAGCAGTGAATATCAAATCGAACAAGACAAAGTGCAATAACAGCTTAAAAAAATATTTGAAATTCATTTGAAAGCATCAGAATCTGTGGTTCATCATGTCAGCTTACACTGATTGGGTCTTATCAGTGCACAATGGCCTAATTATCCATGGTGCTTTGCAAAAATGTGCATCAGATTTCGTCATTCAAGTATGTCATCATGGTAGAGGAGATCATATTTAATTTTGCATGCAATCTCCACACGAAGGTCTCACTGAACACACACACTCTGTAGGGAACAGACTTCTTGACCTGCTTGTCAGTCTGAAATCTGTTGCTCTGACAGTGTTGAATTGACACGCATGTCTTGTGTTGTGTTGTGTGTCTTCAGGAACGTTCAGGATGTAGAAAACCCTCAGATGTCGTCGTGTAGTAAAACAGAGGCGTCTCAGCATTACCGCAGTTCACCCAGTAACCAGTCGTCCTCTAGTGATCCAGGACCCTGCGGCAGTGCCAGCTGGAGCCAGCAGCACCCACCATACGATGGGTAATACGACCACAAAAATACAAACACACGTACACTCACCGGCCACTTTATTAGGTACACCTGTCCAACTGCTCGATAACGGAAATTTTCAATCAGCCAATCACATAGCAGCAGCTCATTGCATTTGAGTGACTTTGAGTGTTGGTGCCAGACGGGCTGGTCTGAGTATTTCAGAAACTGCTGATCTACTGGCATTTTCACGCACAACCATCTCTAGGGTTTACAGAGTATGGTCTGAAAAAGAGAAAATATCCAGTGAGCGGCAGTTCTTTGGGTGCAAAACCCTGGTTGATGCCAGAGGAGAATGGGCAGACTGGTTCCAGCTGATAGAAAGGCAACAGTAACTCAAATAAGCACCCGTTACACAACCGAGGCCTGCAGAAGAGCATCTCTGAACACACAACACGTCCAACCTTGAGGCGGGTGGGCTACAGCAGCAGAAGACCACACCAGGTGCCACTCCTGTCAGCTAAGAACAGGAAACTGAGGCTACAATTCACACAGGCTCACCAAAACTGGACAATAGAAGATTGGAGAAACGTTGCCTGGTCTGATGAGTCTCCATTTCTGCTGCAACATTCAGATGGTCGGGTCAGAATTTGGTGTTAACAACATGAAAGCATGGATCCATCCTGCCTTGCTTTAGGCTGGTGGTGGTGGTGTAATGGTGTGGGGGATATTTTCTTTGCACACTTTGGGTCCACTAGTACCAATTGAGCATCATGTCAACACCACAGCCTACCTGAGTATTGTTGCTGACCATGTCCATCCCTTTATGACCACAGTGTCCCCATCTTCTGATGGCTACTTCCAGCAGGATAACACACCATGTCATAAAGCACGAATCATCTCAGACTAGTTTCTTGAACATGACAATGAGTTCACTGTACTTAAATGACCTCCAGAGTCACCAGATCATGTCAATATGGAGTAAAATCTCTGAGGAATATTTCCAGCACCTTGTTGAATCTATGCCACGAAGGATTAAGACAGTTCTGAAGGCTAAAGGGGGTCCAACCCGGTACTAGTAAGGTGTACCTAATAAAGTGTCTGGTGAGTGTACATACACATACAAACACACAAAAAAAAACACAGACACATGCTCTGTATAAGGATGGTTGCATATTTCTGTTGTGCGTCTCCTCCACAGGTGTCAGTCTCCTGTTCTCCACGAGCGCTCGGCTGAAGCACAGGGCATGATGGGAGATGGAGAGATGCTGAGAGAGAGAGAGCCCACACTGGAGAGAACACGCTCCGCAGGTGACACACACACACACACACACACACGCACACACACACACACACACACACCTCACATACAAATACACAAAGAGACAACACAGACACATCCACAAGTACACACTCAAGCACAGGCACAGATGCATAGATACTTTTCAGTTTGTTCACTACAATTTGCATTTTCATTATAATGTTATTATTATTATTATCAGCAGTAATATTTATTATATGCATATTTATATTTGTTTTAATAAAAACTAGTTTAGATTAGTCCACCTGTGGGGTTTTGGAGACGTCTGCATCACCATATGGGGCATAAGAACAGGACGTGTGTTTGGATATAACTCAGTTTTTTGACCACACTTCATTATTATTGTTCATTTATTCCTTTGCTGGAGATTAGAACTGAATTTAGAAATAGTTTTGAAACAAATCTTTGTGTTTAACAAACTAAATTGAACATGTAGGCTAATGGATTTCTTTAGTGGAGTGCGTTAGAGTAAAGGGAAAGTAAAAGAGGCTGAATGGAGGAGGCTCGTTCTTTATCCTCGCGCTGCAGATGCTCTGTTTAACTGTTTTCTCTCAGCGTTCAGTTTTTCCACTAACAAAGTCCGCCATGTAAATAGCAATCCGCCATGGTATGAAGCAACTGACTCTTATAAGGAATGGGAGATGAGACTGATTGGTTTAATGCAGGTTATGCTCAAAACACACACAGAACTCATTAAGAGAATAAGCACAACCCTGTTAGACCATGCGCCGGGGTGCAGAGCGCATTTTTCTGTCCTTAAAATAGCAAAAGTGGATTCAGGCGTGCACTTAATGCTTTTTCGGCATGAGATTTAAACTTTGCGTCTAGATCTTTAAAATCGAGCCCATTGTGTTTCTATCACTCCAGTATGACTGTGGACACACTGTACCTGCACACAGTTCTGTCCAAACAGCTTCCAAAAGTTGATTTTCATCACAGGTGCCCTTTAAAACCTGTTGTAATTATTTAGCCTCATAATCATACAGCCTTTATTATATTTACCTTTTTAAATGTCATCACTTCATTAATTTCTGACCCAAAATGGCCCCCTAGCTCTTCTGTTTGCTCTAGTGAGATGATCTGTAAATCCCTGCTCGTCTTTTATTCTGTCCCCTACACAGAGGCAAAGTGGCACGTTCCCTCAACCAAGATCCTCAACTCTCTGAAAGAAAGAGGAAAGGACTCTCCAAACAAGTTGACACGGGTAAGTCTCTCTCATGCTGTAATCCAGTGTTGTCTTTCAGGGCCTGTAGAAAGATTCCTGATAAACAATCAAGGTCTCAGACATGCCAAACAGAGATTCCTAACCTTAAAGTCCACATGAACTTGAAGCTGCGACTGTTTTTTTTTTCCGCATTGTGATGCAGTTCCTAGAGGAACGAGAAATATTAACAGTGGGCGTGGCTTGTTTTTTCTACTGTGAGCTGATTGGATGTAGTAAAGTAGGCGTTTCATTCAGAAAGATGGGGAAAATGGTTTGGGGAGAGTTATTACAAGCTAACAGACTCCTCCTGCTCACAATTTTTGTTTGCTGTCAAAACTGACGGATGGAGGGGTGTGGTTAAGTATATTAGCCACGCCCAATACCTCAGACAGACCTAATCTGAGAGTTGAACTGAAAACAAACAGGAAGTGCATTCTCAGATTTCAATTTTAGATCATAAGTGTAAACCATTTGATTTTTCCTAATGGCATACACAGTTGAATTGTTCAGCACAAAACGAGCAATGTGAGCTAATAAGATCAATATAGTCAGTTTTGATTTCATGTGTACTTTAACACAAAGACTCCTCATCTAGGTTGCCAAAAGCAATGTAAGTACCATGAATGAAAAATCATTTACAATCATGATAGTGAATAAATTCATGTCCCTGGCTCACAGCAGCCAAGTGAACGACATTAGCTGTGTTTCCATCCAAAGATGTAAATTAACTTCATGCACAAAACTGGAATATTGCATACAAGACGTGCAAATAAATCAGTGTTTCCGTCCAACGAGAACAAATAGTCACTTCCTGAATAACTGGCGCCAAATATCAACAGTAAAAACTGAATTTGCAGCGGTAGGAGAAGCTGCGTCAGTCCTTTTTTAATTTAATAAATGGCTCGCACCTCAGAAGACAATGCCCACACATAATTAATGCATGGTGATGTTTGAAGACATGAGCACAGACCCTCTTGACAATTCTGGAGGTCATTAATAATATAATGAACACTAATACTGAAATGGTTACGGTGTTTTAGAATGACCAAAACTAAATTTCAGATGTTTTAGTGTGCTCAGCCTGTGGTTTGTCCATTCACACACATTTTTATCATCACATGATCTCTTTTAACATAATCACATGACCTTTTTTTAATTTGCATACTGGAATTTGTCCAGAAAGTGTTTCCATCGTAGTTTATGTGCATCTTTTCTTATCAAATAAAAAGTTCATCCTACTCAGTTATGTGCATACATTTTTAAAATGTATGTGCATCTAGGTGTTTCAATCAACCGTTTCTTATGCGCATACACTGAAAAAAGTGTTGCATGCAAAACTGTTGTAAACAATTTATTTGTGTTGAATTTAAACAAACAAATTAAATTGAGCAATGTTCAACTTAATTTGTTTGTTTAAATTCAACACAAATAAATTGTTTACAACCACTTAACGTAAAAAATTAAGTAAATCCAAGGAATCATCTCTGAATATTTTTTTTCAGTGTATCCAAAATAGGTGGAGGAAAACATAGCTATTGAAAACTGCCACGTTATCATGTGAGGAGACCACATTTGGGTGAATAAAAGTACAGTGATAATCATATTATCTGTTCAAAAACATATCAAGTGCTATCAAAACAGTAGCGTAATAACCCTCATACAGACAAAATGTGCATAAAAATACTTATTGAATTGTGAAACATGACTTAATATTAGTGGTGGGCCATTAACGTCTTTAACTTTTTATCGCACAATAAAAAAGATATCGTCATTAATCTATTCTCAAAGTTGGGATGTGAGCTGGCTATATTGTACGCAAGCTATGATGACTCATCTTGATATTTTAGCGCAGATGTATACCTGACCGGTGAGCCGTCTGACAAAACAGTGCCCTTCTGAATCAAATCAGCAGGATGCCCTTCTGGATCTTTCACTTACTTCGAAGACTCTGCTGACTACGCTTACGTGGACATCTGTAATCTAGTTATTTGCCTTAATAGACAATAATATAATTAAGGTGTTTACGTGAAGAGCTTTCATGTAAGAGTGCAAAGAGTTCATGTAACTGCAGTTCGGCAGTTTCACCTTAACTCATGAATAGTTCATTCATGCCCCCATGACAAACTGGGGTATTAGACACAAATAAGGAGTAAGGACTGGTGAGAGTGTTATGGAATTTAATAACGCACGCCGAATGGAAAGAAAAAAAATCTTCTGCATTTCGCGATGTGTGTGTGTGTGTGTGTGTGTGTGTGTGTGTGTGTGTGTGTGTGTGTGCGTGCGGTCCTTTACTGACAGCCGCGTGTGTGGATCTTGTCAGAAAATATGGTGAAAAGTCCTACATGACGGTAATAGTTTGATCACGGTGTTTACTTCAGTAATGCCACTAATATCTGCATACTCCACATCTTAATTCCATTTCTGTTTAGTTCAGTTATGACTTTAGTCAGATTAAGGTCATCAATAATCTCTGTTTGGAGCTACTGTAGGCCTACAGTTCACAATTCATGTTTAACTGAATAAACAGTCAGTAAACACAAGTACATCTTATTTAACATCATTTATTTTCATCACCAATTATCATAGTAGAACAGTTTCTCAAGCAGTTTGTGATGCATTTTGGAAACAGGAGATGAGCCCCTGGTCTAATGCGCTGCCTGGCTTAAGAAACCCGCTCTCAAAGACTTATATTTAGTCATTATTTGGGTAGCACACATATTCTGAATGCCTTCGGCAGAATTCAAATGAGCTATTTTAATCTAGATTAATCTAGATTTAATCCAAGATTACCGTGAGATTAATCGAGATATAAAAAGTGAATCTATGCCCACTTATTCTTAATATTAAACAATAAATTATATAAAATCAATAAATACAAAATAAAAAGTAATACAAAATGACAGAAAATATATAAATCATGGAAAAATGCATATTTACCCAGTGAAATGTTATTGTAATTAATAATAATACTAAAATTAATAATAATAAATTGTATTTATAATGCGCTTTTGTAAAACGCTAAACACTAAATCAAACATGCATTAAAAAACAAGGATTCAACACATTAGAATGATCAAGAATCTAAAACTGCATAAAAAATGCGTCTTCAAAAGAGTTTTTAACATAATTATTGGCTATTTGTATTTTTGCCTATAGTGTAAGTATTAATATATTTTGTCAATAAGATTTTTCTTAAATCCTCTGTATTATAGTATATTATATTATTCATTAATTCATTAATTCATTTTCATTTATTAATTTTCCTTAGTCGCTTATTTATCAGAGGTCACCACTATGGAATGAACTGCCAATTATTCCAGCAGATGTTTTGCGCAGTGGATGCCCTTCCAGCTGCTACCCAGTACTGGCAAACACTCATTCACACACACATTTACATTCACATTTAGTCATTTAGCAGACGCTAAATGGCTGGAAACCAGCCTGGAAATGGCCAAAACCCCTCTAAAACCAGGCTGGTCAACCAGCAAAAACCAGCCAACCAGCCTACCAGCCTAGGCTGGTTTTAGTTGGATTTTTCAGCAGGGAATGAAGCAATTTACACAACTATAAGAGCAGCAGTGAATAAGTGCTATAGGCAAGTTTCAGGTGTTTCTCATACACACACACACACACACACACACACACACACACACACACACACACTCATATACTCCAATTTTCCTATATCGCATGTGTTTGAACTGTGGGGAAAACCGGAGCACCCGAAGGAAACCCGCGCCAACACGGGGAGAACATGCAAACTCCACACAGAAATGCCAACTGACCCAGCCGGGGCTCGAACCAGCGACCTTCTTGCTGTGAGGCAACAGTGCTAACGACTGAGCCACCGTGCTGCCCCCTATAACATTATATTATTCAAAATGTATTGAATTTATGTAAAATAGATGTAATTAATACAGTATTATTTAGATTGTAGTTGTTATCTGTGTATTGTTTTAAGTTGGTAGTTAAAGAGCAATCCACAAATGTATATCAAAAAAGCCTCTTGATGAAGCTTAATTAAAAAAAATATTAATACAATTAATTAAAAAAAAGGTATTTGACAGTAATTTAGGTCAAAGAAAGATGTCTGCCAAATCAGGGTCTGCCTAAACCCAGATGACGAGACCCAGTTCATTCAGAGGACACAAAACCACTGACAAAAGAAACCATTTGCTTTATTTATAATTGAGCTGGTTAGTTGGCCGGCCAGCGCGAGGCGTTTGTTTATACACGCAACTGTATGTTTATAGATGCAGACTCATTTATAATCCCGCTGAAGCCCCTCAGGGAAAGTTAGCGTCAGATTGTGGTTTACTGTGGTCAGCCAGATTTACACTTCCCATATGAAGCGTATAATAATCACGCAGCACAAGTGGAAACAGATTCCCCTGCATCCGGAAACTTCTCTAAAGTAGTGGTGGTGGACATTCACTGAGTATTTTTATTTCAATACCGTACTCAATTATGTTTAATTATCTGTATTTTATCAGAGTATTTTTATTTTAGGAAGGTTTTACTTTTGTCCTTTATATTGCAAAATTAATTGGTGTAATTTTACTTAAAAGTTAAACGTTATTCATCATCATCTGCTCAGAGACATTATAGTGGTGTTTGATTTGTGAATAAGCTGAATTTGGTTGGTTAACTTGTTTAATCGGTTCGCAAATTGGACTGAACAATTCATTTGTGAATTGGACCGATCCAGTCATATGTTCTTGAGTCAACAACTCACTGATTCAAATAATCCTTTCAATGGAAGTCTACAGTAAACAGCACACTGATCCAAATGATCCATTCAGAGTCAGTCTCTAGTAAACAACTCACTGATTCAAATGATATGTTCAGAGTCACTAGTAAACAACTCACTGATTCAAAAGATCTGTTCAGAGTCACTAGTAAACAACTCACTGATTCAAATGATCTATTCAGAGTCCCTAGTAAACAACTCACTTATTCTAATATGTTCAGGGTCACCACTAAATTACTCACTGACTCAAATGATATGTTCAGAGTCACCACTAAACAACTCACTGATTCAAATGATATGTTCAGAGTCAACACTAAACAACTCACTGATTCAAATGATATGTTCAGAGTTACTAGTAAACAACTCACTGATTTAAATGATATGTTCAGAGTCACCACTAAATTACTCACTGATTCAAATGATATGTTCAGAGTCACCACTAAACAACTCACTGATTCAAATGATATGTTCAGAGTCACCACTAAACAACTCACTGATTCAAATGATATGTTCAGAGTCACTAGAAAACAACTCACTGATTCAAATGATCTGTTCAGAGTCACTAGTAAACAACTCACTGATTCAAATGATTAATTCAGAGTGAATCTTTAATAAACACCTCACTGATTCAATTGATCCTTCAGAGTGAGTCTCTAACCAATTCACTTAAGTTACAAACTGATCTGGCCAGGGTAGGTTTTATTCAAAAACGAAACATAATTTTAATGTAACATAACATAAATGAACCATAATCTATTTTCACACACATACTTTTTGTTATATTAACATTTGTCAACACATATTCATTCATTCATTTTCTTTTTGGCTTACTCCCTTCATTAATCTGGTGTCGCCACAGCAGAATGAACCGCCAACTTATCCAGCATATGTTTTATGCAGCGGATGCCCTTCCAGCTTCAACCCATCACTGGGAAACATCCATACACACTCATTCACTACGGACAATTTAGCCCTACCCAATTCACCTATAGCACATGTGTTTGGACTTGTGGGGTAAATCGGAGCACCCGGAGGAAACCCACGCTAGCACAAGGAGAACATACAAACTCCACACAGAAATGCCAACTGGCCCAGCTGAAGCAGTGACCTTCTTGCTCTCGCTGCGCCACTGCGTCGTCTCAACACATATTTTTTTGTTTAATTATTTTTGTCATATACTGTTTTCTAGGGTTTATGATATTTTTGTTATTGCCACTTATTGGCACCTTACGACCTTACATAAAATAATCATTCTGCTATTAGCGTTTATTTTTACCTAATTGTCCCAGCGATTCCCATATGGATCGTTCAGCGATTCATTTGTTCCCAAACCGTTCATTAGCACGAAGCTAATCTGCGCTGATTGGACCGATGACAGCCTTGCGATTGGTCGACACAGTGTTCAGCGCGAGACAGAGTGAAATTTTATCAACAATATTGAAGTAGTCAGAGTGCAAAGTGTATGTGTCAGTATACCTGCCAACACTTCTGTTTTTCCTGGAAGTCTGCTAATTTTAGACCCATCTCCAGCCACCAACCCACCCATTTTGTTATTCGTCCTGGAAAACTCCCATAATTTCAACTTTGCTACTGTGTTAGTGGGCGGGGCCGCAGGTTTTAATTTTGCTGAGTTTGTGCGCGCAACAATTGGGCGGGGCTTATATTTTGTATCGATGTCACGCCGAAACGGCTAAAGACTCGTTATCAAGATGATTCATTTGAAGCACTATAAGTCGACTTTTTTATAGATGAATCAATAGTTTTAAACACTGTACACTTACAGATATAAGCCTTATCTGGATATTTCACTTCACTTAGATCTGTGTTACACACTACATGGAGGGTCATTTTAAAAAACCTATAATAGGGGCTCTTTAAATGTGCAGTATGTAAGTTTGACACCCAGTGGTTGAACTAGGTATTGCACTCCTGGTTCAAAACGCACACAAGCTCAGGTTGCCAGATTGACGACACCAACAGGAGTGAGCCTGACTATCAAGTCTAAAGGCTGATTTAGGTTGTGTTCTATATATTTCTATATATCTATTAGAAAAGGCTTCTATTTCTTGCAGCTGATCAACAGAAAACAATGACAATGCTCACCTCAGGTACACCTCATGTGCTTTATTCAGTGTTAAATGCTAATAATGTAAGTCTGAATGCCATTTTACAAGACTTTTATTACAATACTACTGAAAACAGCAGCAGATAGTTCACCTCAGATCTGGAAAATAAAATAAACCATTTAAAATGGAAATTTAGAGCCGAGACTCAGTGCAAACCAACACATATCAGTGATTCAGCATGTGCATTAATAATGTTAAAGAGGTTTAATATGTATTAATTAGATTATAAACCTTACCATTTCGCTGGGGTGCAGTGAGTGCACTATTCTGTACTTCTGAATTGCTGTATTTAAATTTCTGTTGTGTTTTGTCTGGTACAAAAACTGCAAAACTCTTTACGTAATGTGTGGTTAGGACACGGGGTTACTATGTAACCTGCTCACCTAATGTTTACGCTCGTAATATTTATATATTTGCTAATTAATAAACACCTCATGTGGAACTCTGAATCTGCGTCTCACTTTGGAGTCTGCTACTGTCCACCGGAGGTCACATTTCGGTCAAGGGTGCATGCTTTGAGAGCCTTTCTGAATGAATGAATAAATGAAATATGCTGTTTTCCACTGTCTGGCAACCCGTGGGTGCTGAAAAATAAGGTGCTAAACTGACATTGGGTGGGTTAAAAGAACCAAAACAAAGTGCGCTGTTCCAGCACGTAACTCACATTTTCAAAACAGAATATCTGACTTCAGCATTGTTTTTCAGATGAACAAGAATGTTTCTGAAATATCTGCAAACATAATATTATGTTTTTATGTTATGCATAGAAGAGTCAAACACGTACAATACAGCACATGTACAGTGATATTTTATTAAAATATAGACCTTATTCACATTTACAGGTTTCTCAGCAGCAGAAAATATCATAGTTGGGTAAACTTAAATGCTCAAATATATTATTTTAAAATCCTATTTGCTGAAATAATAGAAAAAGAACTTGATAATGGTGTTAGCAAGACTTTCACAAAGAGGAAACATAGTTTGAGACTGATAATGGTAGCCAGAAGAGAGAACAACATCAGATTTACTGTCCTGCCCCTATAGACACTGCATTAGAAACACCTCACACAAGCGATAATTAGTTTTTTGTGATTTGATGCAAAGATGATATAATATATACAGTTGTCCCCCTTGAATTATTAGCCCCCTGTTTATTTTTCCCCCCAAATTCTGTTTAATGGAGAGCAGATTTCTTCAACACATTTCTGAACATAATAGTTTTAATAACTCATTTCTAATAACAGATTTATTTTATCTTTGTCATGACAGTAAATAATATTAGACTAGATATTCTTCAAGACACTTCTATACAGCTTAAAGACACATTTTGACCTTGAAATGGTTTTAAAAAAATTTAAAAAAACTGCTTTTATTCTAGCCGAAATAAAACAAGTAAGACTTTCTCCAGAAGAAAAAATATTATCAGACATACTGTGAACATTTCCTTACTCTGTTAAACATCATTTGGGAAATATTTAAAAAAGAAACAAAGTTCAAAGGGGGGCTAATAATTCTGACTTCAACTGTTCATAAATACATAAAAATATTCATATGTTTTTTCTTTTTAATCTAAATACTACAAATTAAAGGATTTAAGATGCTGATGACCGTTAAACGCATCATAACAGTCTTATGAAAAGGCTCCATCTGTAGTTTTCCCCAAGTGTCTGATTTGTGTGCTGCATCCACACACACACACAGGCGGAGCTGTCAGAGCGCGTGTGTGTCAGTGTGATGAATGAACAGAGATAAGGTCAGTCTGCCCTTGGTGGTGCCATTATCAGGGCCGTGCTGGAGTTCCTCCGCTTCACCTTCAGTGCTGGTTTTAGCCAGTATCTCACACTCGCTGCTCCAGTAATAGCTTCTGACCACCGGCGCTCAGTTCAGAGTAAATGACCACCGTTTAATGCTGAGCTTCAGGGGTCTCCAAACAACAGGCTCATGTGTGTGTAAATGCATGTATTAAAGAGTTATACTGTGACCCTGGAGCACAAAACCGGTCTCCTGAATTATTAGCCCCTTTGTATATTTTTTCCCCAACTTCTGTTTAATGGAGAGAAGATTTCTTCAACACATTTCTAAACATAATAGTTTTAATAACTCATCTCTAATTACTGATTTATTTTATCTTTGCCATGATGACAGTAAATAATATTTGACTAGATATTTTTCAAGATACTAGTATTCAGCTTAAAGTTACATTAAAGGCTTAACTAGGTTAATTAGGGTAAAGTTAGGGTAACAAGTCATTGTATAACAGTGGTTTGTTCTGTAGACCAGTGTTTCTCAACCCTGTTCCTGAAGGCACACCAACAGTCCACATTTTCAACCTCTCCCTAATCAAACACACCTGAATCAACTCATCAGAACATTAGAAGAGGCTCCAAAACCTGAAGTTAATAGGTCAGATAAGAGAAACACCGAAAATATGTACTGTTAGTGTTCCCCCAGGAACAGGGTTGGGAAACACTGCTGTAGACAATCCAAATATTGCTTAAGGGGGCTAATAATATTGACCTTAAGTCCTCTATTTTAAAGAACGAGCCTCCACCATTCAGCCTCTTTACTTTTACTCTTTACTTTTACTCTTTACTTTACTCCTTTACTTTGGTGGAGCAATGTACATAAGTACAGTGTACATATTTTATTTAATTTGTTAAGCTCAAAAATTTGTTTCAAAACTGTTTCTAAATTCAGTTCTAATCTCCAGCAAAGGAATTAATGAACAATACTAATGAAGTGTGGTCAAAAAACTGAGCTATATCCAAACACACGTCCTGTTCTTATGCCCCATATGGTGATGCAGACGTCTCCAAAATCCCACAGGTGGACAAATCTAAACTAGTTTTTATTAAAACAAATATAAATATGCATATAATAAATAATACTGCTAATAATAATAGCATTATGCAAATGTAGATTGTCATGAATAAACTGAAAAAGCTGACAATTTGCAGTACTTTGGAGACAGTCAGGGCTCAGGAAACCAAGACATTTTAAGGTCTGTCACACCAGTTATAAATATAGATAATATAAATTTATATTCCCACAGTACTCTGCGCTGGACTTTAGAGCAGCTTTTAGTTGGTTAATGGCGTGGTCTATTTCAGTTCCTCAGAATAGCAACGTCCCAGCAATACACCCTAACACACCTCCTTTATAGACCAGCACACCCATGAGTCCACAATTGGTGCAAAACAGGAAAATAAGGGTTGCGCTGATCTGAAAATAGCAAGATATCACACCAAACATGTCTTGCGCCTTATTGCGCTGGGTGTATGATAGGGCTCAAAGAGTCACTGGTGTAACTGAATAAAACTTAATGTGTGGAAAGAGTCTTTAAAGAGTTATTAAATTTACCTCCATAATTCTTGTATATACTGTGTTATCAATCTGTGATTAGTGTGTTATCCTCTTTCCAAAAGAATAATTGTTTACATTTTATTAAGAACATCACACATTTGCTCAATGATAAATACGTTATTACTTCGTTTCACACTAATGCTGTCATTACAAGTCATTTCTGTCAAATGAGGCGTCACCGACTGCGAGAAGTGTTCCCTTTCATCCTGATGATACAATCACTACATTCTTTAATCACATTATTTAACCATTTCTATTAAGGGAAACTGCAGGTAATGTCTTTATTCATTCCAGACCACGTTAAGTATGATATCCAATCACTTCAAGAGCACATTATACTGAAGCTCATGCTGTTTCAATAATTCTCAGCTTCAGTCTTATGGCATGTTCATTAACGCTAGTTCTTGCCTATAGAGAAAGGGAGAAGGCCGGTCGCTCACAATGAAGCCTTTTTGATCCTGTGTGTGTGTGTGTGTGTGTGTGTGTCTGTAATGAAGAGCTATAGAGCCTTTGAACAAATCTGAAAAAGCATGAAAGATTAAAGGAGCGTCTCATTATCCACATTAAGAGGAATGTGCGTTACAGCTGCATTAATGAGAGCGCCGGATCATTTCACGCGTGTCTATATAAAAAGGCAGCTTAATTTCAGGATCACAGTCTCTTAATTATGTTATTGTCTGTTTGCCTTTTAGCATCTACCATTGAAGACTGAATTATTAGCCCTCCCATATATTTTTTTCCCCAATTTCTGGAAAGAGAGATTTCTTCAGCACATTTCTAATCATAATAGTTTTAATAACTCATCTCTAATAACTGATTTATTTTATCTTTGTCATGATGACAGTAAATAATATTAGACTAGATATTCTTCAAGACACTTCTATACAGCTTAAAGGGACATTTAAAGGCTTAACTAGGGTAAAGGTAGGGTAATTAGGCAAGTTATTGTATTACAGTGGTTGTTCTGTAGAAAATCGAAAAAAACAGACCCCCCCCCCAGTTTTTTTACGATTTGTTTTCTGATTTTTGCTCTAAAAATTACTAATTTTGAGGTGGTAATTCACAGATATTTTCTGAAAATGTTGTGATAAAAAAAAATAGAAATATAGAAAATTATATATAGATATATGAAGGTTTCATATGCAAAAACCTCTAAATGCCATCTGAAGTTTTCTCCTAAAATGAGCATTTTTCTCAGCCTCCTATGTTTATGTTCAAGTATTTCACTTTAAAGGCAATGAAAAGAAGTTATTCGCGACTATAAACATAAAATTTCTGAGCCTACACACAAGAGTAGGACAAAAATGCTAATTTTACAAGAAAATATCAAGCGGCATTTAGAGGTTTTTGCATCTAAACTCTTCATATATATATTATTTATATAAGATATATAATATCTTAAAAGATGTAAAATATCTTTTAAGATGTAAATAATATCTTATTTACCGTATTAACATACAATGTTAGATGTGCAATCTTCATGACACAAATCATAAAAATAAAACTATTATATTTTGGTCTCTTGTCGAGATCTAAAACGGTAGAGCTTAAGCCATGGAAAGTTGTATAACTCTTATTTTTACCCACAATCTTACTTTCTCTTTCTCAGATTTCACTCCCCGGAGCATCTGACATCATGTACCTCCCTCAGGACATGCATTAGGGCTTCTCCTACCGTAATACACCTAAAACACAGATTTCCGTAAAACTCATGAATGTCGTTTTCTCTGGTCAACGGCAGGGAAAGAGTTATTCGAAGTCATTTATCGATTTGACGCACAACATAATACCAGCCATACATGTAAAGCAAATATAATATCCTTCAATCGCTGCTATGACGATTGCATCAGCCCTAACTTCAGACACGCCTTCCATTTAAGCTTTGACGCTGAAGCCCCGTGTGAATCGTGCGTTAGGTTTGTTAGGGCGCAGGTGAGAGGTCATGTGTGCACCGTCTAGAAGTTGCGAAAAACAGTTAATTGCAATCTGAAATGAATATAATTTGATTAAATGGTTTAGAATTGGGTGTTTTATTAAATTATGTAATTTTTTTGTGATTGTTTTGCGTTTAAATCAAGTATTTTGCAGGATCACGAAAAATTTTGTTGGTTTTGCGTTGGATTCAACGATTGCTAAATCGTGAAAAGCTAGGGGGTCTGAAAAACATATTGCTTAAGGAGGCTAATAATAAGACTTTCTCCAGAAGAAAAAATATTATAGGAAATACTATGAATAATTCCTTGCTCTGTTAAACATCATTTGGGAAATATTTGCAAAAGAAAAACAAATGAATAATTTTGCCTTTAACTGTATATCAATAACTGATGAATAATCCTGCTTGATCTCTCTCTGGTTGTCTGTAATGCTGCTGGGAGATGTACTCAGCGCCTTTACCATAGGCTTTCTGCTGTCTTGATTTATTACGGCTATTGTCTGCGCGCTAATTAATGAATACAGTTCATATTTGCATACATTAGCAGTCTCGGAATTATTCATTAGCTCACAGTAATTAGTTTTCTGCTGGTCTTTGCTGTGCGCAGTGGTACATTTAAATTGGCATGATATTAGTTCGGACTAAAGAAGGTGTCACATGACAGTCGATGCAGCCCGCTTTCCATCTGCTAATTACAATTATGGATCATAAATAAAATATGCCAGCATGCAGGAAATCTCAGACAATGGGAGAATATGTAATGGGTGCTGAAATGTGAGGTAGTTATTTGTGTAAAATTAATGTTTTTTATAATGTGGTTAAAGGGGATGAATAAGTAGACAGATGGAAAGAAAGAACGAAAAAAAATGTTTTATATATTACAAAATATATATTTGCATGTTTTCATACATATTTAATATATATTGTACATATCCACACATGTTAATTTACTTTATAAAAATATGTGTCTGTACATTTATTTCTGACTTTTTAAGTTTGATATTAGATTTTTTATATTTATTATTGTAACAATTGATATTTTATTTGTTATTATAATAGTATTTTGTTTATATGTGGATGGATGGATGGATGGATGGATGGATGGATTGGACAGACATATGGATAGGTAGACAAATAGATAGGTAGGCAGATGGATAGATCAATAGATGGATGGATAGACAGACGGATGGATAAGTAGACAGGTGGATAGATAAATTGATGGATGGATAGACAGACGGATGGATAGGTAGACAGGTGGATAGGTAGACAGATGGATAGATCAATAGATGGATGGATAGACAGATGGATGGATAGACAGACGGATGGATTGTTAGACAGGTGGATAGGTAAACAGATGGATAGATAAATTGATGGATGGATAGACAGATGGATGGATGGATGAATGGATGGATGGATGGTTAGACAGACGAATGGATAGGTAGACAGATGGATAGATCAAATAGATGGATGGATAGACAGATGGATGGATGGATAGATGGATGGACAGACGGATGGATAGGTAGACAGGTGGATAGGTAGACGGATGGATGGATGGAAGGATGGATGGATGGATAGACAGATGGATAGGTAGACAATTGGATGGATGGATAGACAGATAGATGGATGGATGGATAGAGAGATAGATAGATATATGGTTTGATTGGTGGATGGGTGGATGAATAGATGATGGATAGATAGACGGATGGATAAATAGACAGATGGAAGGAAAGAAAGAAAGAAAAATGTTTGTTTTATATATTACAAAATATATATTTGCATGTTTTCATACATATTTAATATTTTTTTACACATCCACACATATTAATTTACTTTATAAAAATATGTGTCTGTACATGTATTTCTGACTTTGTAAGTTTGATATTAGATTTTTTATATTTATTATTGTAACAATTGATATTTTATTGTTATTATATTAGTAATTTGTTTATATGTGGATGGATGGATGGATGGATGGACAGATGGATAGGTAGACAGATGGATAGATCAATAGATGGATGGATGGCTGGATGGATGAATGAATGGATGGACAGATGGATAGGTAGATAGGTAGACAGATGGATGGATGGATGGATAGACAGATGGATGGATAGACGGATATATGGATGGATGAATAGATAGAGAGATGGATAGATAGATTTTTTGATTGGATGGATGGATGGATGGATGGATGGATGGACAGACAGATGGATATATAGACATATGAATAGGTAGACAGATGGATGGATAGACGGATGGATGGATGGATGGATGGATGGATGGATGGATGGATGATAAATAGACGAAAAGATAGGTAGACAGGTTCTGTAGATAGGTAGACAGATGGATAGATAGACGGATAGGTAGACAGATAGATAGGTAGACAGATGGATAGATAGACAGATGGATGGATGGATGGATGGATGGATGGATGGATAAATGGATAGAGAGATGGGTAGATAGTTTGATGGATGGATATACGAATGGTTGGATGAATGAATGGATGGATAGACGATGGATAGATAGACGGACAGATGGATGGATGGATAGATAGACTGATGGATAGATGGATGAATGGATGGATAGACATATGGATAGGTAGATGGATGGATGGATGGATGGATGGATGAATAGACGATGGATAGATAGACGTATGGATAAGTAGACTGATGAAAAGAAAGAATATGCTTGCCCATACAATAATTGCACTGTGACTTGACAAAAACAATGAACAACTTTATTTCCATTAGCTAACATTAATAACCATCAATAAATACTGTAATAAATGTATTTTCTATAGTTTTTTCATGTTAGTTACTACATTAACTAGCATTACCTAATGCAACCTTATTGTAAAGTGTTATATGCTCATGTTTTCTAGCACAATGCTAGATGTTTGCTAAGGCTTTCTGGATGGATGCTAGGTTTTTGCATTAAAACGTGTCAAATTATTAATATTTCTTTATTGTGTTCTATTGTGTCTCTCCAGCAGGGCGGCGATAAGAACTCCAGCCACTCCAGCAGCAACACTTTGTCCAGCAACGCCTCCAGCAGTAACAGTGATGAGAAGCACTTCGGCTCCGGTGACCTGATGGATCCTGAGATGCTGGGTCTCACATACATCAAAGGAGCGTCCACAGACAGCGGGATTGACACCGCTCCCTGCAGCATGACTCCAGGGGGCGCCAGTGCTCCAGCATCCCGCGTCATGCTGCAGGGCCGGGGCGCATCTGATCCGGGGCACCCCTGGACGCCCGAGCTGACAGAAGAAGGGCCTACAGAAGAGGACCACAACAGGTTATACCTTCCCCAAAGCTACGCCGCGGCTCTGGCCACCGGACACAACCCTGCAGATGGCAGTATGGGAGACCTGAGCGAGATTTCCTCTCATTCTAGGTGAGTTCTAGGTCTGTTTGAACACATTTTAATCTGTTTTTAAAGGGCTCCTATTTTATTACAAGATGTGAGATAAGTCTTTGCTGTCTCTAAAATGTGTCTGTAACGTTTATTTATAAATAGATTATTTATTATATCTTTCAGAATATGTCCATTTTGTACCCATAGCAATGTGTACCTGTTTTTGTAGCCTGTACCTTT
This sequence comes from Danio aesculapii, assembly GCF_903798145.1. NCBI lineage: Eukaryota > Metazoa > Chordata > Actinopteri > Cypriniformes > Danionidae > Danio > Danio aesculapii. The sequence continues at coordinate 3,819,395 of NC_079447.1, read as the reverse complement.
AATGCAAATAAGCAGGTTATTCCCACCATTGCTAGTGTTAGATAAACAGCAGTCAGTGACAGAGGCAGACACTTATGAAGCAGATTCAGTTTTTGCGTCAAATATAGCAAGTAAGTTTATTTGATATATTTGTGGTGGAGGCACACAAATGCAATTACAAAGTTCGCAGTACACACACACACACGGTTTTTGCACGTCTACTTGAAGTGTCCTTGTATAGCCTCTATGTCTTTTCTTTATCACAAGCATACTTCATTTTAAAAATGTTTTAAATTTGTAAAACTCATTCTTGAGGTGCAGCTGATCACAGAGAGTTGAACAGATCTTTTAATCCCAGTTTCTTTGCAAATCCTGTTCTAAACATGGACATGTTTATATATGCTACTATGGAGACAAGTAAACACTGTTTGTGCCGCTCAATCATTTCCACAATAATGTCCAGCTGCAGACCCACACATGTTTTAGGACACACAGTCCAGCACACACGATCTAAGCAGGGACAAACCACATATGGTTACGAGTACGACGGATGTTAACGTTATTAACGTTTTCTCTGACCTTGTCATCAATGTATTTATATACAGTTGAAGTCAGAATTATTAGCCCCCCTGAATTATTAGACCCCGTTTATATTTATTTTTTGTTCTGTTTAACGGAGAGATTTTCTCAACACATTTCTAAACATAATAGTTTTAATAACTGATTTATTTTATCTTTGCCATGATGACAGTAAATAATATTTGACTAGATATTCTTCAAGACACTTCTATACAGCTTAAAGTGACATTTAAAGGCTTAACTAGGTTAATTAGGTTAACTAGGCAGGTTAGGGTAATTATTCAAGTTATTGTATAATGATGGTTTGTTCTGTAGACTATCGAAAAAAATAGCTTTAAGGGGCTAATAATTGACCTTAAAATGGTGTTTAAAAAATGAAGAACTGCTTTTATTCTAGCTGAAATAAAACAAAAAGACTTTCTCCAGAAGAAAAAATATTGTAGGAAATACTGTGAAAACTTCTTTGCTCTGTTAAACATCAATGATTCAAAGGAGGGCTAATAATTCTGACTTCAACTGTGTGTATATATATATATATATATATATATTTAACTAACAGTTGCTACAGTTTAGTGAAACATAAGGTAGTTTATCAGTTTAAAACTATATTGATTTTATATTATTGTAATTAATTTTAATGTGGCACATTATTGTTTGTTTTTCAGATTTTACTACAAAACTATTTTAAATATGACAACAGTAAGGTCCTGAATTAGTTTATTACACTTAATCCTACAATTAGACTGTCTATTATTTTTATTTACATAATTTGAGTACCAAAACTGCACAGATGTTAAAATGATTGTTTAGATATAATTATAAAATAATGACTGAAATAGGAAACCCTAAACCAGGGATATTCAATTGGCGGCCCGCAGGCCGAACCCGGCCCCCGAGGCAATTTTTTCCTGGCCCTTCAAATAGTGTGACCAAGACATCAAAAATAAATTGAGTTCAGTCGAAAAATGGCCGCTATAGTGATGAAGTGACGTGTGTCTGTTCAATACAGCACGAGCTGCAGTTGAAGACTGCGCAGAGAGTAAGTCACCTGACATTAAGCGAGTGCCGCGAGCAGCCGAAAACATTTGGATATGTTTGTAAAAAAGTCCTTTTGTGAAATGCACTGATATCGTTAATAAGGATGCAATGATTAGCCGATTTCACTATCAACCACGCTTTAATTCATCATAGTTAATTAACCGTAAAGGCTTCTCAACGCCACGTTTCTGTTGCACGGAACAAAACTGCTGCAAATAAAGTTATGCCAGCCATGCGCTAGTTTAAATTTCCGAGCTTATACTGAGGATAATACGCACACACATTGGATTAACTATAGCAGCAGGCTGTTCACATATTACGTCTTTTCCGCACGCAAATTCATTATTTCCAATGGAGTCGCGCATATAGGGAGCAGTGCATGCAGGGTTCGCAAGCGGATCAACGCACTTGGATTAATTACACAGTAGAAATGATCTCACGTCGTAGCTGTGAGAGTTGAGCGTGGCTTTCAGTGCAATGTAAACAAAAGATACGTTAGACGAATTATAACAAATTATCAAAATGATTATATTTGTATGAACGCAAGTAATAACAACAGTTCATTTAAATTCTTGCTAATATATAGCTTAAATTAACATTAGACAAATACGATTTTTATTTATTCCTATTTTTATTTATTTATTCATTGTTCTATCATTTATTTTCATTGTAAAATTATCACTCATGTTTAAATCAAAAACTTTTTCATTTATTTTTAAGTCCAAAGAGAGAAATGGACTACTGTTTGCTTTTTTAATTAATATTTTGTGCTGTATTTTTGGTTATTGTGCAGCAATAAACTATTAGTCTAAACTAGTTTCTAAACTAGTAGTGTTTTAAACTTAATAAATGCATTATAATGGTGATAACTGTGGAACCATGATTATTCTTTAGACTATAATCGTACAACCAAAATCTATAATCGTCTCATCCCTAATTGTTACGCAGTTTAAAGCATCACATATGAATGTGTCTGAATGTAGAAGAAGCCTACTTAAGCAATACACTGATTTAGTGCTCTGAAATACAACATTTGAATATGCTTGTGAATAAAGCCACATTGTACAATGCAGTGACGTTATGTAGTTTCAAAATGCAACATATTAACGTTTTAATGTAGAAAAAGCCAACATGGGTGTCTTAAGGAGCAAAAATACAGCATATAGCCTCTTTTATGCTGTTGTGTCATCACTCGATTTGCAAGTCTTATCTCTCCGGCCCCTCATTTGGGATACTTTTCATGAACTGGCCCCCATTACAAACTAATTGAATAGCCCTGCCCTAAACTGTTTACAGCCTAATGAATGGCAATCGTAGCACGGACGGTCTCGATTGCCATATTTGTGAAAAACAGTTGGTGGCGATTAAAGCTCTTAAGGAGTTATTAAACGAGAAAAAATAGAAGACTGAGCCTTAACCATATATGATCATTAACCATATGTGGTTCGCCCCTGCCTAGATCGTGTGTAGTGGATTGTGTGTCCCAAAACATGTGTGGGTTTACGGGTCTGCAGCTGGATATATCTCATCAGTTCGGTGGGTGGGAAAAACCACACTCCACTGGGATTTGGATCCTATTTTGACATTAAGAAACTTAAAAAAGCAGACTTATTGTTATTTCTTGTTTATTTAAAGCACTTGAGTTACCATGGAGCCTTTACACAAGTCTGTTATGACGTGTTTAGCGGTCATCAGCATCGTAATCCTTGAAAGTTTTTAGATATAACATTTAGATTTTTATTTAAACATGAACATTGATATGTATTTATGTATATATTATATCATCTTCGCATCAAATTACAAGTGAATTACCGCGTGTGCGTGTTTTTAATGCAGTGTCTATGGGGGGGGCAGGACAGTAAATCTGATGTTGTTCTCTCTTCTGGCTGCCGTTGACAGTCTCACACTATTTTATCCTTTTTTTCTGAAAGTCTTGATCACACCATCATAGATTTTTTCTTGTATTATTTGAGCAAATTAGATTGTAAAAATATATATTTGTTGTACCTGTTCACTGCACTCTTGAGTGTAAAAAAGTGCTGATGCTTAGGAGGTCAGATTTGTAGCGTGAGGCTCGAATCGATTAGATGTTTCCTGATTTGTTATGTTCAGAAAATGTTTTTGCCAACATTATTGATTAGCCTGCTGGCTGGATTTCTGAAAATGCTAACTGCAGAAAATTTGCTCGTGTGTTGTCAGATATACAGTCCTCAGCATATATGAGTTCACCCCTTCACAAATGTCTCCTCTAAATGTATATTTTCTATAGGATGCTTTATAATATTATATTCATGCATATACATTAGATCTGGATCTCAAACTGGATTCCTGGCTCCAACCCGAATCAAACACAGCTGATGCAACTAATCAAGGTGTTCAAGACTCTTTTGAACACTCCATTGTTTGGATCAGCTGTGTTTTTAATAGGATTGGAGCAAAACCGTGCAAAGCTGCGGCCCTTTAGGAATCCAGTTTGAGATCTATGAATTAGATCAGTCAGTACTGAAGCCGAAACTGGAGCTAATCTTACAAAATAACTTGCAATAATAGTCCAAAAATTAGAAACCCAAATTTAAATAATAGGGAAAATATTAAATAAAATTAAGAAAAATATGAAATATGAAATTTTGTAGTTTGTTTTTTGCGTAGTTTAGCATGTATTTCAACATATTATCTTCCTATTTCAAAAGATATTCGGTGACTGAATTATTCATTCATTCATTAATTTTCCTTCAGCTTAGTGTCTGATTTATCAGAGGTCACCACAGCAGAATGAACCGTCAACTTATCCAGCATATGTTTTATATCCAGCCACAACCCAGTACTGGTAAACACCCATACACTCTCACAATCACACACACTCATACACTACGGCCAATTTAGTTCATCCAATTCACCTATAGCGCATGTGTTTGGACTGTGGGGGAAACCAGAGCACCCAGAGGAAACCCACACCAACACGTGGAGAACATGCAAACTCAACATGGAAATGACAACCGACCCAGCTGGGACTCGAACCAGTGACCTTATTGCTGAGAGGTGATGGTGTTAACCACTGAGCCACTGTGCTTTCCCGACTGAATTATTATTTTAATAAATATATGGGTGTTGCTAGATCGGATATGTTTGCGGCCAGAAGTTAATGAGAATTATTTCTGTTATTTATTAAATTTCACATTTATTGTATTTTATTAAAGTCTACTCCCACCCCAACCCTAAACCCAACCATCACAGTAACGTAAAAACAGTAGCTGTACCGAGTATTATTTTATGCTATCTATTAAATTACCCAATAAATTGTATTTTTTAACACCTACCCCCACCCCAACCCTAAACCCAACCGTCACAGTACTGTAAAATATTAATTATTGTCATAAAAAAATGCTGCTTTATTAATGTACTTATCGCACTTCCGGCCGGCCGCATATCGGATCTAGACTTTACCTAAATATATCCGTTTAATAAAGCTGTTTTGTTCAAATGCACCAACTTAAATGAGCTATATTCACTGAGAAATGGACACAAATATTCATTTTCAAAATGGGGCTTACTCAATTATGCTGAGGACTGAATCTGATTTAGATCAGCTATAAACATGGGATGAACCTGATACACAGCTTTTTGGTATTGAAGGAATAATTCATACAAGAATGAAAGTTACCCCATTATTTACTCACCCTCAAGTCATCATTGATATACATGCCTCTTTTCTGTCAGATCAACACAGTTGGAGCAGTTTTAAATTGCATCTTTTATGTTGTACAATAGTGTTGTATTGTGACTTTTATTTTAAAGCTTCCAAAAGTGCATAAATTAATCATCAAACTGACCCATACACTGCCAGGGGGTTAACAAATATCCAAAAAAACAGATACATGGGTTTTTGTAACTTTTTTTTTAAAGGGCACCTGTTATGCCCCTTTTTACAAGATGTAAAATAAGTCTCCGATCTCCCTAGAGTGTGTGTAGTGAAGTTTAATACCTAACAAATAACGTTTTATAACTCTTTAAACTGACCACTTTAGGCTTTGATCATAATTGTGGCGTTTTGGTGACTGTCACTTTAAATGTAAATGAGATTTTTTCAAAAGAGGGCGGAGCTACAAATGCCTGCATGTCAGCATAGTGGCAGATAAAAAAAAAGAAGACTAACGTCCTATGCTAATGAGGGAGAGATTGTCACTAGTGGGCGGGGCTTTCCCCCTCTGATGACACGTACAAAGGCAGAATGTCAATCAAAGTGATTCTCCAGGCTTTTTTCTCAAGTGTGATTTATAAAAAATAAAATATAATAAATATATAATAAAAAATAAATATATATTTACCATTATAAGCTGCTTATTTTATCACACTGTTGCCACACAACTGTGTTTTAAACCCCTTATAAAAGTGATTTTTGCATAATAGGTCCTCTTTAAATTATACACTCCAATCACTGACGGCCAAATGCACCTTATGCCTGACTAACGTATACAATGTTTAATGCATGACATATTCGTAGAAATTCCAGGAATCACTTAACCACAGTTTTTTTAAGTTTACAAAAGTAGACGATGACGAACAAAACAAACTAATTTGCTTGGAATTACTGTTTAATGTTGTACAATATATTACTCTTAAAATGCTCCGAACATGTGTCTACAAGTCATGCGTAGGCCCACACGGGATCCGCAGATTTTCCGCAGAATTCCTCAGATTTTTAGCCCATCGTTAATTCTGGTTATTTACTTGAGTAAATGTGTGTGAATCTATATTTATTCAGTTTTTTTAATCAATTACAGTAATATTTTTGACTAATGAAAATGTTCATCTGATTTATGTACAATGCAGTTTGTACTGTTATAATGTATGTCTTTTAGTAGATATAAAGAAGATATATTGTATGAGAGATTTGCTTTGTTTACCAAGTAAAATTAATCTAATTGGATTTGTATTTTAAACATTAAATAAAAGTTAAAAGATTTTATTTTTTATTTCACATATTAAGATTTTAGTTATGATACTCTTAAAATAATTCCGCACAAATCCGTAGATTTTTAACAAAATTCTCAGCAGAAATAGCAAAAAACGTCCGCAGATTCCGTCTGGCCCTAGACATGCGTCACTCATCGTATACGTAATTATACAACAGTTCTGTCTGGTTTTCAAATCTGATTAGCTGATAGCTGTGCGATATTCTGCAATTTCAAAACTCCTACAGCCTTTTCACCCTTGTGTATTACTCCGCCCACATAGAGTGACAGCAGATCAATAAACTCACTACAGTTTGACAAATATTGCAGCTGCTGGACAACATATTGTACTTTTGATGCTTTTTTCAGGTGTACTTGTTTAGACCAGTGGTTCTCAAACTGGGGGTCGCGACCCCTGCGGGGGTCGCAGAATAATTTCAAGGGGTCGCGAGAGTGATTTAAAAATTGTGTAATTTTCAGTGATTATAATAAATATTTTTCAGTCTACAAGTGAAAGCTAATATTTTCAGATTTTTAAAAAAGATATTACTGATTCGTAAAGTATTTAGGACACATTCAAGCAGAATGCATCTTTGTACTTGAAACGCAGCCTTTAGGAACAGTTTAAAACTTGTCATGCCAACTTGCATGTAAACAAAGCCTTCAACGCTTGTCCCGCCTTCGCGCTCTTCTTATTGGCCCACTGCTTTAAGAACTGAACACGAATGATTGGTTAAAATCCGCTGTCAATCACTCAGTCAACGCCTCCTGTCTTCAGATGACAGGAGCTACAACCGCGAAAATGTAAAGCGCTCCAGATGAGAATGAAAATAACACTGACAGATTTAGTTTTAGAAACACCTAAAGCTACAAATAATAGCACATCTGATTACTGACCATGTGCTGAATGTTAATCCACCATCTACATTTTTCGAAGAGTGGATAAAAGACTTTCATTGGCTTCAAGTCCGCTATGATAATAACTAAAGCATTCACTGTAAAGTCTGTGAGATGGAATTTTCAGGTAACTGTTTGCCACATCTACACATTTTAAGCAGGAGAGGTTCTGTTTAATCCTTTATTTAATCGACAGATAATGTTAAAGTTATATGTAAAATTTAACACCACGTAGACCATCGCAAAAGGGCTTGCACTTGACTAAGATTAAACTAATATTGCAGCTCATGAAAAGAGCGGAATTGCTATTAAAATGCAGTATGCAAATAATAAGGTATATGTCAAAAGCATCTGTGCAATCTCAGACACCACCCGTGAGAACACAGCACAGTTATCATTAACAGATTCATTAATGAATTCATGTCAAGCAGTGCGTGCAGGGCCGGTGAGCGGTCCGTCCGTGATATCTTTTGGTCACTCAATTGTTATAAAATGTATTTTCTTGTGATAACGGGATTTCATTGAGACATATTTGTTTAAATGTTTAAAGTTAGGAGCACCAGTACTACCAAGCGAAATGTTAATTTCGAGCCCTGTAATGTATAGTAAATAGTTAAAATATTGTGAACAGCTTTAAAAAAGCTATTTTTATTGTTTGTATATTCTTTGGCAGTGGGGGGTCGCGGGTTATTGACGATCTTACAATGGGGGTCGCTGGTTTAAACGTTTGAGAACCACTGGTTTAGATTACAACTATGCAGTTTATTTATAAGAATAGTGCCTAATTTTAATATTTATAATTTCGGAGATTCAGCACATTTGCGGCCATCATACTGAGAAGAGCAAAGACAGTTGATGTTCTGCCACAAGATGGCAACAGAGACCGCATAATAAGTTCTTAGAGGAGAAAAACTCAGCATAATTTAAAACTTCAGCTGATCAAATCATTATAAAACAGGTAAGTGTCTTTCTAAGTCGATCTCTCTCTTTTGTATGTTGTAGTGCTGTATTAATACCACAGTAATCTGTTAGTGTTTGCTTTGCTTTTGCTTTTTCTGACTCTTAATTATTTAATTACTGTGATCTCCTGATTGCAACAGAGAAATACTGGGAAATCTCTGTAGACTGATGGCATTGCATGCCGTTCAGCCTCATAATCTTAAAATGTAAGCATAGGATTACTTTTTTGTCATGATATTAGACATTACGCTAAAGAATCATTCAAACACTAGCTCTAGCTCGTCAAAAAGGATTTTTAGACTCTCTGTGTTTGATTTTCTTTTTTATATACACAATTAAGCCATTAAACTGTTGTATAAACACAATATCACACTCTAGCAGTACAATATGGCTGTATATCATCACTGGTGGGAAAATAAGGCACTCGGTCAGCGGCCTCTACCCAACGCACACCTCCCACCAGGCCCGATATACAGCCACATCGCACTGCTACTCGTGTGATATTACTCATGTATCCGGAAGTCAGTGATAGAATTTTCAAATTAGGATTATTGTACATTGTGTTTTACAGTGTAGGTCTGCATCATAAGACATGCATTAACCCTCTGTCTGTGTATGGGTTCATTTGATGAAATATTTACTTGTTTTTGAAGCTTCAAAATAAAAGTCACAATGCGACACTATTATACAGCATAGATGAAATGTAAAGCTACTCCAACTGTGTGTGTCCGACAAAAAAAAGTCATATAAACTGAGGACGGCTTGAGGGTGAGTAAATTACGGGGTAATTTAAATTTTTTGGTGAACTATTTCTTTAAGAAAGGTACATTGTCTGAAGTTATTATTTGCAATATCCAGGATGGTTGTGGGCAGCGTGCAATTGTGATAACTTGGCATAATAAGACGTTTTTAGGGGGGAAATTGCTTGTAACTTAAATGTAGGCTATTTTCTGCACATACAGTGAAACTGCTTTGTTTTGCACTGCAGAGCAATTGAGGAAAATTATAATCCAGGTTGTCAAATGACCTACCCTTACAGTGTGTTCAGAGTGTTCTTGTCATTTTCTGAGCAAATGCATGGATAAGTGAGGATTTAGAAGTACAGCATTTTATTTTTAGAAGATGTGAAAACCATAACCTGTTATGTAAAAGGCATAAAATGGTAAGAAGTGTCAAAGAGAAAGAGCAGAGAGAATGGCAGCTGTCATGTTGTTGTAGAAAGGTCAGGCTCCTGCTTTTGGCTGTTGTCAGTTCTGATGTGTGTGTGTGTTGTTGAGCACATGTTTGCTTGTCCTGTGAATGCTTGTCCAAAGATGCCCGAACAGAGAGTTGTCAGTGCAGAATTCACCCACTGTATCTGGAACGGGAGCCCAAGGGGTCATTTCTAGAATTAAAGCACAGTGAATGACTATTGATCTAATTACTGTAGAATAAGGGTGGACAAACTCTGGCCTGGAGGTCTGCTGTCCTGAAGAGCTTTAAGTGGCCTCAATACACCTGATTTCCCATCGCATTTCATGTAGAATGAAGAATCTTTAACATCCACTGATACTCTCAAAAGGTTCTTTAGGTTACTCAAAAAAGTTTTTCCCTAAAATATATTTTTGTAATTCCTTTAGGTCAGATTACTTTCTCACCAACTGAAACCAGAGATTTTCTTTGTAAGGGGGAGATGAAAATGTTAAATTGCTTACTATTGGAATACCCTAATGGCATGCGCTCAAAAAAATGACGTTTGCTGTTTGTTCAAACTACTTATTTAATATGAGCTGAAACAACACAATTCTTTTTTTGTGGGGGTGGGGGCAACCTAATTGTTTTATTTTCAAACCACTTAAATGTGTAAAATCTTAAGTTAACTTAAAGGTGCTGTATGTAAGTGTTTGACTCTTCAATGCATAAAAATACCATAATATGTTAGCATTTCAGAAACATGCTAAGTGAACATTCTTGTTTATCTGAAAAGCAATGTTGAACCAGATATTCTGCTTTGAAAATGTGTTTTCTGTGCTGAAATGCTGTCTTTGTTTTGGTCGTTTAACCCCGCCCAATGCTAGTTTAGCCAATTATATTTCAGCACCCCGGGTTGCCTTGGTGGAAAACCACGTATTTCATTCATTCAGACAGAAAGGCTTCCAAAGTATGTGTCCGTGACCGAAATATAACCTCTGGTGGACAGTAGCAGACTCCAAAATGAGACGCAGATTCAGAGTGCCAAATAATATTTGGTTTACAAGCGTAAACATTAGGTGAGCAGGTTATATTGTAACCCCATGTCCGAACAACACACTACTTAATGTAATTTGCAGTATCAGCAATTTGGCTGTTTGCACCAGACGAAACTCTACAGAAATGTAAATACAGCCATTCAGAAGCACAGAATAGTGCACTCACTGCACTCCAGCAAAATGATAAGGTTTATAATCTAATTAATACATATTAAACCTCTTTAACATTATTAAATTTAGATGCTAAATTACTGATATGCGTTGGTTTGCACTGAGTCACAGTTCTAAAGTTCAATCTCAAACGGTTTATTTTATTTTCCAGATCTGAGGTGAACTATCTGCTGCTGCTTTCAGTAGTATGACAATAAATGTCATGTAAAATGGCATTCAGACTCGCATTATTAGCATTTAACACTGAATAAAGCACATGAGGTGTGCCTGAGGTGAGCATTGTCAGTTTTCTGTTGTACAGCTGAAAGAAATAGAAGCCTTTTCTAATGTATCAATTTCAGGTGTTGGTTAGGACAAAAACTCCTTCTAATATGGAGAATATTCCTTCTACCGCATGCCGTTGCTTTTACAGTCAGGCACACGGTCTACAGTCAGGCTCACTCCTGTTGGGCTCAACACCCGCCAACCCTCCAAATGCGGGTAGATTTCAGCTCTGGCGGGTTTGATAGTCACCTCCACTAGCCACTTTGGCTGTTTGAAAACTATTTTTAAATTGTTGTTTTCTTAAAAGCAGAGTTAGACAATAAGGATTACCAAATATGCATGCAAATGCGATCTTAGAATCGAGAAGCAACATGACTGACAAAACTAATATTGTTCGTGAGCAAAAGAAAGCAAGTGAATACTGAATGAGAGGATGATCACTTGCGCTAACAGCTGATGTGATGCGCGTGGCTGTTTAAAAAGAGTGTGCGCTCCCGTTTCCTTGCGTGAAGCAACTGTGCCTAGAAATGCAACTGGTGGGATCGGTTCTCCTTCAAATACACTAGACAAAAATTTATGCTCATGCATCCGCAGTCTTGCAGCTTTCAAGAGCTTCAGATTTGTGTTTTTGTAAGCAGCACCGGTTGCTTTCGCTTTGACCATTCTTTGAACAGATTATTAATGGGACTATCGTTAACCGTGTAGGTGTGATCATCCTTTAATTTTCACACACGGTATGTTTTTCACCTGCTTTCTTTTGCTTAGTTATTTTGGTTAATATGGTTTAATTAGCATTTTTACAATAACATAGCTTTAATGGGAATAACTCCCCATTTATGTGTAGTTAACTGGTGATCTGGAACTTTAACTGGTGATCTGGACAGAACTTTAAAACATGGAGCAAATCGCTCCCTTTTTTCAATATCTAAACATTTTGTTTAATCCCGCGCCTTTTCGCAGTGCCGTACGACAGAATTTCGCACACACAAAGCCCAGTGTGACCGTACATTGAGAAATAATTATTTATTTATGTTTGGAGAGATAGATTTGGTAAATCCTTCATTTTGAGCTCTGAAAAGTCATGTGAAATAAAAACTAATTGTAATACGACACTATGAAACCATGACCCATTTGCTCATGCTCATTGAGCAAGCTCATACACGACACATGCAAAAAGTGAAATGAATAAGGAGGCATGTGGACATAACACAACATCTAAATTAAGTCATTTAAGCTTGTCAAAGTCAAATTTATGCATATAAAATATATTTTCCCAACAATAAAATTGTGGCTAGTGAAAATGCCAAGTGCTAGTAATGTTGAACAACTACTAGCCACAGTGGCTGGTGATCAAAAAAGTTAATGTCAAGCCCTGTGTATGAAGGATAAAATCCTGCCATGTGAAAAAACGCGCCGATCTTAGTTTGGTTTGAACACGAGCAGAGGTGAGGGGCTGTAGCAGTGAAAAGTGAAAGTACCCGCCCCCATTACGTCAGTAGCGGACCTGGTTGAAACCCAGTCAGGAAGATTAATACAGGGAGTGGACCAAAGCGCATCAAATGATCACTAATTAGAAGGGGGAAAAAGAGAAATAAATTAAATATATATTTTTTTATAGACGCACATCTGATGCTTGTATTTGCACCATTGCTCCATGCCCACAACTTCACACATTGGGTTAAATTAAGCTTTCCAGTCTCTGTGTTCAGTCTTTTACTTCCACTGTATCTGTTCAGCATAGAGAACAGAACCAACCCTGTGATATTCCAAGATGGCGGCCCCCTATGTCTAAAAGATATAGTAAAACATGCTGTTTCCTTAAATAATAGTTACATTAATTGAGTTTTTTTAATATATTATTAATGTATTAATGTCTTATATATATTATTAGTGGAACCCAATGTACAAAATAATGTAAACTTGACTGAGTGCTTCATTTCCCCTAAACATGTCAAGTGGTTCCCCCATCCCCCCCACCCCAAAAAAACTCAAAACATTTAACTATTTAACTGAAATCAAACAGTACGGTAAATAATCTCATATTGTTCTGATGGTTGAGACTCACTTTTACCCCATGTGCGCTGGCCAGTGGCTCCCACCACTCCAGCAGCCCGTTACCCCACAGCTCTCAGCTCACTTCCCGTCCTGAATGCCCCGAAGCCCAGAGCGCCCCCTTCAGTAGCCAGGAGCCCGGGCCCAGCATTGACCTGCACACACGCAGCCAACATCAGAGGACCGATGACAAACCCATCCCGGACGAGCCCCCATATCAGTCAGAGTATGGGTGAGTGTGTGTGGAATAAGATGCCTCAGCTTGTGTGATTGGTTGATTTGGGAGTCTTACTATTTACTCCACCCTCAAGGGGTTCCAAACCTTTATGAAATGTTGTCTTCTGTTGAATACAAAAGAAGATATTTTGAAGAATGCTGAAAACTTGTAACCATTGATTCCCATTGTATTTGTTTATCCTACTATTGAATTTACAGGTTTCCAGCTTTCTTCAGAATATCTTTTGTGTATATCTTCAACAGAGAAAAGAAACTCATAAACTCACATGGGGTGAGTAAATATTGAGATTTTTGGTTGAAATGTCCCCTTAAAACACTTCGTATTAGAGTTATTTGTTGTTTAATTTAATTAACTATTGGCCATTGCTACATACTCCGAGACCTCAGACTCTCAAGAGCGAGTAAAGCACTCAGATGTAAGTTCTGTTTTAAAAGAGTCGTATTGTAATGTCCTAATGCGAACAATTAGGTTGTGCCTGAGATTTGAATAAATTTAATCTCGCCCTCCAAGCCTGTGACTCATTAAGCGTCTGGTTTAAAAGGCCAGGAGAGACCAATCTATTCCAAGACTGAATTAGCCACCGGCGAAGGTCTCTCACTTCTTTTTATCCAATTAATCTCTCCTGCGGCACAATCGTAGAGCAATTCCAGTTTTCAAGGACGAGAAAAAACAGAGTGCAGTGGGTTAGAGATCAAAGTGAATCTTTCCTCTATTGATCTGAGCATCGTGAAGGCCTGCTATGAACCTTGGGTTGATTAACAGGGCTTGATGGAGGTGAGCAATTCCAGCATTATGGATGTGTTATTTGCAGTAAAAACAAAACAAACTATATGTTAACATTCATTCATTCATTCATTTTCTTTTCGGCTTAGTCCCTTTATTTAGTCGCCACAGCGGAATGAACCGCCAATTTATCCAGCACATGTTTTACGCAGCGAATGCCCTTCCAGCTGCAAGCCATCTCTGGGAAACATCCACACACACTCATTCACACTTAAGCACTATGTACAATTTAGCCTACCCAATTCACCTGTACCGCATGTCTTTGGACTGTGGGGGAAACCGGAGCACCCAGAGGAAACCCACGCGAACGCAGGGAGAACATGCAAACTCCACACAGAAACGCCAACTGACCCAGCCGATGCTCGAACCAGTGACCTTCTTGCTGTGAGGTGACAGCACTGCCTACTACACCACTGCGTTGCCTATCTTAACATTATAATGTTAATATTTTCCAAAACAACTAACCAGCGGAAATAAACATCTGTTATGGATGTGACCAAAAAGTGGATGAGTTTATGGTCTACAACATACTTTGAAGAAATTCATTGAAATAAACTGCACTACTCATAAGAAATAATGCTTAAATAATGATTATAATAATGCTTATAATTGTTGTTTTCTGCTATAACCGCTTATAACCCCTTCTTTCACTATAATTGATTTTTTTTTACTATAACCGCTTATAATGTTTTTTTCACCACAACTTCCTTATAATCCCTTTTTTCGCTATCACCGCATATAATCGTTTTTTTCCCTGCTATAACTACTTTAATCATTTTTTTCGCTATAACTGCTTATAACCCCTTATTTTCACTATAACCACTAATATTTGCTTTTTTCTCGCTATAACACCTTAAAACTGATTTTTTTTCTGCTATAACTGCTTATAATCGCTTTTTTCCTGCTATGACTGCTTATAACTCCTTTTTTCTGCTATAACTGTTTATAATCCCCCCCCCTTTTTACCCCTTTTTTTCTCTATAAACAATTCTAATCACTTTTCCCCTGCTATAACTGCTTTTAACACCTTTTTTCCCCACTATAACCGCTTATAACCCCTTTATTCACACATATAATTCCCTTTTTCCCCGCTATAACCATTTATACCCCCTTTTTCCACTAACCACTTATAATCGCTTTTTTCCTGCTATAACCACTTATAACCCCTTTTTTCCCCACTATAACCATTATAATCACTTTTTTCCCCGCTATAACTGCTTATTACCCCTTTTTTTCTCTATAAATAATTATAATCACTTTTTTACACAATAACCGCTTATAACTCCTTTTTTGCCATAAACTGCTTGAAATCATTTTTTTTTCCACTATAACCGTTTATAACCCCTTTTTTCACTATAACTGCTTATAATTGCTTTTTACCCTATAACTGCTTACAACCACTTTTAATCGCTTTTTTCCTGCTATGACTACTTATTACCCCTTTTTTTCTCTATAAACAATTCTAATCACTTTTCCCCCTGCTTATAACGGCTTATAAAACATTTTCCCACTATAACTGCTTATAACCCCTTTATTCACACAAATAATTCCCTTTTTCCCCGCTATAACCATTTATACCCCCTGTTTTTCCACTAACCACTTATAATCGCTTTTTTTCCTGCTATAACCACTTATTACCCCTTTTTTTCTTTATAAATAATTATAATCACTTTTTTACACAAT